>NC_045436.1:82775214-82787732 GCF_002776525.5 Piliocolobus tephrosceles | reverse complement strand
GGTGTGCCGGTGTTACAGCGCAGTATTGGGGTGGGAGTTACCCGATTTTCCAGGTGTTGTGTGTCTCAGTTCCCCTGGCTAGGAAAAGGGACTCCCTTCCCCCTCGCGCTTCCCAGGTGAGGCGATGCCTGCCCTGCTTCAGCTCTCGCTGGTCGGGCTGCAGCAGCTGACCAGCACCGATTGTCCGGCACTCCCGAGTGAGATGACCCCAGTACCTCAGTTGAAAATGCAGAAATCGCCGGTCTTCTGTGTCGCTTGCGCTGGGAGATGGAGACTGAAGCTGTTCCTATTCGGCCATCTTGCTCCGCCCCCCAGCTGTGTTTTCTTGTAATGTCTTTGTCTCATATTGATATCAGGGTAATATTGATATCAAATGAAATAAAGTTAGTTGGGAAGTTTCCTTCCTCCTCTGTTTCCTGAAAAAAGTTTTTGTAACATTGGTATTGTTTCCTCCCTTAATAGTTTGATAGAATTCACCAGTGAAGTATATTTTTTCTCTATAGGAAGATTTTAAATTACTGATGCAGTTTCTTTACTCGATATTGGTATATAGTTTTTCCTTTTTCCTGTAGTCAGTTTTGGTAATTTGTGTCTTTCTAGGAATTGTTCTATTTTATCTGAGCTGTCTAATTTTTTACCTTAAAGTTATTACACCATTTTCTTAACATCCTTTTAAGGATAAGGTCTGTGGTGATATTTCTCTTTCATTCTTGATTTTGGGAATTAGTGTCTTCTTTCTTTTTTCTTGGTCAATGTAACTAAACATTATTTATTTTCTTGACTTTCTGAAATAAGCAATTTTGGATTTCTTTGGTTGTTTTTAATGTTATCCTGTTCTGTATATATCATTTTCCACCGTGACCTTTGTATTTCATACATCCTACTTACTTTTGGCTTGGTTTACTCATCTTTTTCTAGAGTGTTAAGATGGAAGTTTTAATTATCAATTTTAGATTACTTTTTCTTTCTGTTTCTAAAGCTATACATTTTCCTCTATACACTGCTTTAATTGCATCCTGTAAATAATGGTATGTTTTTTGTTTTTTGTTTTTTGTGTTTTTTTTTTTGTATTTTAAGTTTATAACATTTTATTTATAAAAATAGGCTGGGGAAAAAGGATTTATACCACTGCACTCTTTCCTGGGGGAGAAATATTTTGGGCCATTTTTGAATTTCTTTTCTTCTTAACAATTTTCAAAGTCACATTTGAATTCCTTGAGAATGCTATTTGTCAACAAAAAAGCTCAAGTGAAAAGGAGGAGGGAAACTGGGGAAGTATGAAGAAAGGGAGTGGGAGAAGAAGGAGTGGGCATACAACAGCTAACACATAAAGAAATGACTTTTACTGAAATGACTCTGCACTGTGCCTCATGCACTAGGTGATGCAAGCATGCTGCTCAAACATCAACACCAAATGTCATTTAGAAATGGTGGTCTTCTCTGGGTTCTGACGGACACTTTTTCCCCAACATGGCACTATTAAATGATGCTTTCAAGGCAGACACTAAGACATTACTCCAAAGAGAAGGCTGTGGTGGCAGATGCTGGGGCCATATTCTTCATAGGCCTTCTTGGTGTGACAGTCTGAAATAACTCCAAAGTTGAGGCTAGCATTAAGCTTCCAAACCATAAGGCATAGTGCTGCATGTGATGGATTGCCACCCGAACCTCTGCAAGCTTAGGTTTGATTCTCCTGCCACTGAGCTACTTTACTGAGTTTTAATCTGACATGTACCACTCTTCAAATCTCTCTGCAGTTGAGGTTCAAATTCCTGAACATGGTCAAACCTCTTGAAAGAACAACATTCTTATACAGTGGACAATGCACGTCAATGGGACAGTTTTGTATTCATCAACAATATTCAAGATGGATTCCATAACGTCTGGGTTGGCAAACTCTGGGTAAAAAAAATATTTCAGGTTGCAGGAACCTTTTGTAACCAACATCTATTATGAATTTCTCCTGGTTGATCACATTGATACCTGTGTACTGTTTGATCCACTTCCAGGATCCACGTCATACTTAGCAAATTCCTTGACTATATCAGGGCAAATGTAATAGTATTTCTCCTTCATGGCTTCTGTGGTCTCCAGTGACTGCTCAAGAGGGATTCCTACCTCCCTCTCCCTTAGCAGCTGTTGCATGAAATACGCAATATCACCTACAATCAGGATGTGTTTGATGCAACTCCCAATTACATAACCTTCTACAACTGGGAGAACATGGGTGACTCCATCTCTTTTGTCAATTACTATACTCATTAACATACATTCACCCACTTGTTGAGATGTCCAAGATACCGCCAAGGCCAGTACCTCCTGAACTGCAATGTAGAATCCTGGTACATTAAATAATTCAAACATAATTTCTGCAAAAATGCTCTGTATTTTCTAGTGTATTCAGTGGAAGTTCTGTCATTAAAAAATAATGGTCCTCAGATTCTGCTCAAAAATATTTAAAAGCCACTTGCTCCATGAACCTTTCCATAATACCCCAGTCTTCAGTGATTCCATGTCATATTGACCACTTTGTAGCATGCATAGATTTATCAATGGCTTCATCCTGTATTAAAAAAGTCAAGGTCATCAACTCCCCTCAACATTCTCCTTTGGACTTTGTCATCCACCTTTGCTGACTCTCTGATAGAAATGCATGAAAGAATAGTAAACTATGCCTCAATGTTGCCTGCATAGCCAAGTTTGGAATACCTACTGAAGTTGTCCCAGGGCTGAGACCCGGAGCACTGGATGCAGCTCAACCTCCAGGTGTGGGCTGGATGCCAGGGGCTGAGAGCAGGGCCATGGAGGAGCCAGCATGGGCACTGAGTGGCTCTTACCTGATGCCACAGTCTGCCACACAGGAAGGCAGGAAGCCTGCCATGCTTGGAATACACAGCACTTAGCCCCACTGGCTACGCTGGAGCACCCTGCCACCATGCACTCGGCAACCCACTCACACCATATGCCACATCTCCTGCGTGTTTCCATTTTTATTATAAGATATATTGTAGATGGGTGCAGCAAACCACCATGGCACATGTATACCTATATAACAAACCTGCACGTTCTGCACATGTATCCCAGAACTTAAAGTACAATACATTTTAAAAAAGGAGTATTTTAAAGGCTCAATCTACTGTTTGACAGTCATGGAAATAGTGAATGGGAGTTAAAGGGAAAAAAATAAGCAAAAGAAGGAACGGAGGAGGAAAGGGAAAAAGAAAGGAAAGAAAAGAAAAGGAAAAGGGAAATACAAGAAAAGAGACCAAATAAATAAATAAATAAATAAGTGACTGAAAGTCTGGGAGTTGGCAAATATGTATTCAGACAACACTGACAAAATAGGCCTCTTGCTAAAAATAGCAGAATGCACAAAGTACAGTAGCAGCCTGTCTGTCCTGAGAGGCTGGGGAGGTTTAGGAAAAGAGGCTGGGCAGGTTGGAGACAGATAAGTATGCAGTCAGTTTTTGCTTGGTGGAGAAAGTAATCATGGGTGATTCAGAAAAAGGAAGATGCTTACGTAATAATTGTTTTGTACTTTTTTTTTTTTTTGGTCTTCTATTACTTTCATAAAATTATCTTTGCAACAAAAGTTATTAACACTTTCAGGACTCCTTGTATGCAAAATTCTTTGAATTGGATTTCTTAATTTGTGATCACACTGGTAATTTAGCACAATGAATTGAATGTGTGTCTTTATGTTTAAAGGGAAAAATAAAATTCGAAACAGCATATTTGATGTAATTTATGATTAGATAATAGAGAAATATCAATTTTAATATAATTTTTAGAAAGTAAACCTTTGGCTGGTCATGGTGGCTCACGCCTGTAATCCCGGCACTTTGAGAGGCTGAGGCAGGTGGATCACGTGAGGTCAGGAGTTCAAGACCAGCCTGACCAACAGGGAGAAACCCTGTCTCTACTAAAAAAAACAAATTAGCCGGGTGTGGTGCCGCATGCCTGTAATCCCAGCTACTCGGGAGGCTGAGGCAGGAGAATCGCTTGAACCTGGGAAGCGGAGGTTGTGGTGAGCCGAGATCATGCCATTGCACTCCAGCCTGGGCAACAAGAACGAAACTCCGTCTCAAAAAAAAAAAAAAAAAAAAAAATTCTTGTTAGTGGAACTACTAAAAAAAATACAATGACTCTAAACTCATATCTTACCATACAGTAAATGTATATCAGAATTTAAGCAGGAGAGAAATCGTTTTTAACTTTTTTTTATTTTTACTCATCAAAAAACCATATGAGCTAAAAATACCAAGGCTTCCTAAAATGTACAAACCTCACCACAGCTTTACCACACTGTTTTGTTTTGGGTTTTGCTATTTTAAAATATAAAATAATTCTTCAGTATAACTCATAATTATTTAACCATCAGTAATACTTTGTTATTTATATTAATAAATTCTGCTTCCTTTTGTGAGATTAATTATCCATAGCTTTTGCCAGTCTGTTTCTGGGCATTTTACTATTTCTCTACTCAGAGTTGTAATTGCACTTTATCTATCCTTCTTAATCAGAACATCCTTCCTTTATACCAGTGTTTAAAAAATAAATTTAACACTTAATTCAATTTAATACTTCTAAATAAACATATATATATATATATAACATAGTCAAGTTCATTAGGAATATATGTGTGATTTTTCACATTTCTTTAATGTCCAAAAAGATATCCCACTGCATATATGTTTTCTGGTGAGGTTTTTATATACATATTGTTTATTATTCTTTTTTCCTGACACTGGTGCTTCTCAAATTATCTGTGATGAAGAAACAGATGTGGTTTTTTTATTTTGTTTTTCTTCCTTTCTTTAAAAAAAATTTTTTTATTTTGGGTTCAGGGGTATATGTTCGGGTTTGTTACGTAGGTAAACTTGTGTCATGCGGGTTTGTTGTACAGATTATTTTGTCACCTAGGGACTAAGCTTAGTAGACTAGTACCCAATCATTTTTGTTTTTAATTTCCCATTTGATGTAGACTGATACTTACTTTTTATAAGATACAATGTCAAATTGCTACAGAACTTTGTAATCACTCTGCATTTCTGTATTTGTCTTGTCACTGAGAACAATCCTTGGCACCAGCCAAGAGGGCCCCTGACCAAAAGCACAGGGAGTGTCCTTGCTTCCTGTCAGCATTGCTTCCTGTCAGCATTCTGCTCACTAAACAAGTGCTTGAACCACCCCCTTCTCTTGTCTATTGATATTCAAGCAAAATCTCAATGCAAAAAGAGAATCCATGATGTAATTAGAGAAGAGAACGTGTTCTTTTTGCATATATCCTTAAAAAATCTTTCCTCAAAATGTCAAAAATTCTATTACCAGAAATGTTCTGATTTTCCTAGAATGCAAGAATTCCTGGAAGAACATCTTACAGATTGCAATATTCTTTCATGCTCACTAGTTCATTTTATTGTAACAAAACCTATGTATATTGGCAAGAGATAATTTTTTATCCCCATTTTACAGACAATAAAACTGACTTACAGGTTTTAAAAAATTATATTTATATATATATATAGAAAAAACAAGAAAACACTTGTGTTTTCTTCTTTCACCCATAATTACCATTTGCATATATCTCCTAATCTCCTATCCTTTTACATTCAACCTGCTTGTTTTATGGAAAGTTTGTTTCTTATAGGCACCATATAGCTGAATCTTGTTTTTTTAAAGTCCTGTATGGTAATAGTTGCCTTTTGATTTTAGTCCATTCACATTTAACATAATTATTGATATGGTTGGATTTGCATTTAACATCTTGTTATTTGTTTTCCATGTGTCATATCTTTTTGTTTTTCTTTTCTCACATTACTGCTTCTTTCATGTTAACCAAGTATTTTTAGTGCCCTATTTCAATTTCTCTGTTGATTTTTGCTATGTTTTCTAGCTTTTTGTTGTAGTGGTTTCTCTGGGGCTGGTTTTTTTTTTTTTTTTTCTTTGTTTTTGTTTTTTTGTTTTTTGAGACAGTCTCACTCTGTTGCCCAGGCTGGAGTGCAGTGGAACGATCTCAGCTCACAGCAAGCTCCGCCTCCCGGGTTCACGCCATTCTCCTGCCTCAGCCTCCCAAGTAGCTGAGACTATAGGTACCTGCCACCACGCCCGGTTAATTTTTTGTATTTTTAGTAGACACGGGATTTCACCATGTTAGCCTGGATTGTCTCCATCTCCTGACCTCGTGATCTGCCCGCCATGGCCTCCCAAAGTGCTGGGACTACCGGTGTGAGCCACCGTTCCCGGCCTCTCTGGGGCTTATTTTTTTAAGAGACAACGGCATGGTCGTAGCTTATTGCAGCCTCAAACTCCTGGGCTCAATCAGTCCTCTCACCTTTGCCTGTCAAGTAGCTGGGACCACAGGCATGTGTCATCACACCTGGGTAATTTTGCTTAAATTTTTTTAGAGACAGTTGTATTAGTCCATTCTTGCATTGCTTTCAAATACCTGAGAGTCAATAATTTATGAGAGGTTTAATTGGCTCACAGTTCTGCAGGTTGTACAGGAAGCATAGAGGCATCTGCTTCTGGGAAGCCTTTAGGAAGCTTACAATCGTGGCAGAAGAAAAATGCATATCACATAGCGAAAGCAGGAGTAAAAGAGCAAGGGTCAGTACCACACACTTTTAAATGAGATCTCACAAGAACTTACTCACTGTCACAAGGACAGCACCAAGAGGATGGTACTAACCATTCATGAGAAATCTGCCCCCATGATCCATTCACCTCCCAGCAGGACCCACCTCCAACTTTGGGAATTACAATTCAACATGAGATTTGGGCAGGGACATATATCCAAACTATATCAACAGAGTCTCATTGTGTTGCTTGCCTCCCAAGTACCTTTGGGGATTATAATAATCAATCATCTTCACTTTTTACAATCTACTTTGGTTTAATAATTTTTACTTAATTCCAGTGTTATATAGCAACTTTGATCCAATGTACCTCTTATATGCTATAAACTTAGCAGTATTGTTATAGTTATTGCCTATAATAATCATATGCTTTTTTAAAAGAGATTAAATCAGAATACACACACACACGCACACACACGCATCTTTTATACTTACAAACTTATTTACCATTTCCAGTGCCACTTATTCCTTATAGGTTCAAGTTGCCATCTGGTGTCATATCCTTTTATCTTTATATATATATATACTTTAAGTTCTAGGATACATGTGCACAACATGCAGGTTTGTTACATATGTATACATGTGCCATGTTGGTGTTCTGCACCCATTAACTCGTCATTTACATTAGGTATATCTCCTAATGCTATCCCTCCCCAATCCCCCCACCTCATGTCAGGCCCTGGTGTGTGATGTTCCCCACCCTGTATCCAAATGTTCTCATTGTTCAATTCCCACCTATGAGTGAGAACATGCGGTGTTTGGTTTCCTGTCCTTTTATCTTAAAAGCATTTTCTTTAGTGTTTCTTTATCAAGGGTAAGTTATCTTTATTTTTATTTATCTGGAAATGTCTTTATTTCAGCTTCATTTTTGAAGGATCATTTAACTGGATACAGAATTCTTGATTGACAGTTATTTTTCCCTGCATTTTTGAAATGTCACTTCATAAGGCCTCCATTTTTTCAGATAAAAATGCCAGTATTGATCATATTATTGTTCTCCTGTATGTGATAAGTCATCTCTTGCTACTTTTATAATTTTTTTATTATCCTTGGTTTTCACCAATTTGACAGTTATGGCTCTAGGTGTGAATCTCTTTGTGTTTATCCTACTTGAGATTTGTTGAACTTCTTATATCTGAAGATTAATGTTTTTCATAACATTTTTTAAGTTTTCAGACGTGTTTTCAAATATTTTTCTGCCCCCTTATCTCTCTCTTCTCCTGGAATTCCCATTATGCATATGTTAGTGCTCTTGATGGTATCCCATAAGTTTCTGAGGATCTGTTTATTATCCTTTTTTTTTTTGTTCTTCAGATTGATTAACCTCTATTGGTCTATCTTGAAGTTCACTGATACTTTCTTTCACAAGGTCAAATGTGCTATTGAACCTCACTAGTGATTTTTTCACTTTAATTGTTGTACTTTTCAATTCTAGATTTCTATTTTTAAGTATATTCTGTCTCCTTATTCATATTCTCTATTAGACAGAACATTGTTACCATATTTTTAATTTGAATATATTTATAATATATACTTTGAAAATTTTCTAAATCTGATATCTGAATTCAGACAGTTTCTATTCACTGCTTTTTCTTTCCAGAGTATAAGCCATATTTTCCTGTTCCCTTACACATCTAATAATTTTTAACTGAAAACTGAACACTTTAATTATACATTATAGCAAATCTGGATTTGGTTTTTATTTGTGGTTGTTTTGTTGTTGTTATTGTTTTGGTAATTGGCCTATACTTGTACTGTATAATCCTTGTGCCCAATGGTTTTCAGCAGTGATGTCTTTTATATTGTGTTGTTGTTGTTATTATTGTTTTAGCCTGTCTTTCTAGGAATTTCCTTTGTGTCTGTTGCATAGTTTGATTTTGGAGAGACATTATGTTAAAGCTAGTAAGGCTTACACTCTCTGCCAAATAATCTCTGGGTGGGTGGGTGAATGCATTCAAAGTTGCAATTAATACTCAAGTCTCACTTCATTTTTACTTTTTGTCATACTTTCTTGAGTCTCTCCTACACTTCCACACTTTTCCAATCAGCCATATATGTGTGGAGAACTTATCTCAAACTGTCTATGACTCTCTCCTTTCCAGGATCTCTCATTTTTTTTAAGTAATACTCAGGTTTTTAATTTATTATAGTGAAAGGACACAAAGCAAAATTAGCAAAGGGAAAAAGGTGTATGTGGTAAAGTCTGGAGGAAACCAGGCACAAGCTTCCCAGAATCACCTCCTGTGGAGTTACAAGGATGTGTTTTTCTTTCCCAGCATGAAATTTTGACAGCACATGTGCAATGTCGTCTACCAGGACCAGAGTCTCCTTAGAGACTAAGTACTCAGGATTTTATGGACGTTACTCTCCTTCACATGTACCAGAATTCCAGACTCCCAGAAGGAAAGCAGCTGTTCAGAGTAAACCACAGTGTTTGTATAAGCATTTTAGGCACAGTGAGCCACTCTTCTCAGAGAATTGGAACTTGGAATTGGGAAACTCTAGCCTTGCATGTGGGTCTTTCTTTTCTTTCTTTTCTCTCTCTCTCTCTCTCTCTCTCTCTCTCTCTCTCTTGAATTCCAGGATACATGTACAGAACGTGCAGGTTTGTTACATAGGTATACATGTGCCATGGTGGTTTGCTGCACCTATTGACCCTCAGGACCTCTCATTTAAATTTTTGTCTTGTCTTCCACTTCCCCAACTGAGACTGCAACTGCAGACTAGTAAAGCTACAATTCTCTCTGTTCATTCCCAAACCACTCTGCTATATTTAACTGGCAAAACCATTGATTTCTTCCCTCTACTCCATACCAAATCCACTCCTGCCCCCAGCCCTAACAGGAAAGCTGCTGGTTTTTACATCTAGCTTCATACTGGTAAAACTGCAGTTTTTCCCAACTGAGCTTGGGGATGAAAAGAGGGATGGGAGTGTATTAGTCCATTTTCATTCTGCTGATAAAGACATACCCAAGACTGGGAAGAAAAAGAAGTTTAATTGGACTTATAGTTCCAGATGGCTGGGGAGACCTCAGAATCATGGCAGGAGGTGAAAGGCACTTCTTACATGGTGGCGGCAAGAGGAAGATGCAAAAGCAGAAACCCCTGATAAAGGCATCAGATCTTGTGAGGCTTATTCACTACCATGATAACAGTATGGGGGGAACCACCCCCGTGATTCAATTATCTCCCACCAGGTCCCTCCCACAACACGTGGGAATTATGGGAGTACAATTCAAGATGAGATTTGGGTAGGGACACAGAGCCAAACCACATTAGGGAGCATCCCCAGTCAGGAAGGGCTCAGACTTTTACCAATCCTACCAAAAACCCTAATACTTTTTTCAAGAATAAATGCTTCTTAATTTGATAACTGTCTTTGATGAGTTTTCAGGGTACTAAAATGATTGTTTTTGGTATTTTGTGCAATTTTAGGGGAGAGTTTTGGTGTGGAAATAAATTGCCAACCTTTTCCTGTCACCTCACAACCTTATCTCTGTATCTTCTGATTAACAATTTTCATTAGTAATGTGTTACACAACCAATAATTGTTGAGACTAACCTACATTTTACCAATTACTTTGCACATTGATCCTTCCTTTTTGGTTCTATGTTATATTTCTAAAGCATATCTTTCAGTAGATTTTTCCCCAGTAAAAAATGGCATATGTTCTTAAATGTATTTGTTTGACAATATCTTTCATTTGTCTTTTGTTTGAGTGACAGTTAACTGGCTACTGAATTCAACATTGAATGACTTCTTTATCTCTGTACTTTGAAGATTTTAATTATCTTCCATCTTCTATTGTTGCTATTAAGAATTGAGAATCTGCTTTATTGTTTATTTCATTATGATTAATCTCTTTGTCTAGATTCTTTAAGATTTTATTTTTGCCTTTGGTAGTCTATAGTTTCTCAACATTTTATCTAAGTGTCTACTTTTACTTAATCCTGATTAGAACTCATTTGACTTCCTGTGTCCAAATCAATAAAAACCTTAATCAATTCTGTAAAATTTGAAGCCAGTTTTCTTCTCAAATATTATATCTTCTTCATTCTTTCAATTATGTTTCTGAAACTACATTAGCTGTGTTTTAGATATTTTCCATCATCTAAATCTCTCATTTTCTACCTCACTTTTTTATGCTATGCTCTTAAGTAATTTCCTCATATCTACCACTTTGCTGTGTTCTCCTTCAGCCATGTCTAGACTGCTATTTGGGGTACTTAGTGGGGTTTTTTAGTTGAGTAACTTTTAAAGTTTTTTCTAGATGTTCTATTTAATTATTTTGCAATACTTTCAAGTAGTTTTTTCTTCTCATGTCTCCAATTTTTAAAAAATTGTCTCTAGTCCCATTGAAAATACATATTTTATAGTGTCTATCTAGTGGTTCTATTAGCTGAGGTTTTTAGACATCTAATCCCATTCTTTGTTGTATCTGTTAACTTTTGCTCATGGGATATTTCTTCTTATTTTATTTTAAGTTCAGATTCACTTGGTTTTACCTTTGAGACTTTATGCGGTCTGGGATCAGGAGTGTCTGTTAGAGATTTTTTGAATTAGCATCTACCAAGTGTTCTAGGGATACTTCTATGCAGGGACAGTTTTATGGTAGATTTAGAACTTTGGGATCCCTAAACTGTGCATGTAATATAAATTTGAGACCTACACATAAGTTGGATGAGGCCAGTGTTGCATATGAATTCTCAAAAAAGACTTTGCCACCCAGAGACCAGCTAAGACAAACTGTCTTGTCTTCTCAGTTTGTCAGTAGGATGACATTTTCTGGTCCATTCTTTTTTCTTCTTCTTCTTTTTCTTGAAATGGAGTTTTGCTCTTGTTGCCCAGGCTGGAGTGAAGTGGCGCCATCTCAGCTCACTACAATGTCCGCCTCCTGGGTTCAAGCGATTCTCCTGCCTCAGCCTCCCAAGTAGCTGGGATTACAGGCATGCGCCACCAGGACAGGCTAATTTTTTGTATTTTTAATAGAGACGGCATTTCACCATGTTGGTCAGGCTCATCTTGAACTCCTGACCTCAGGTGATCCACCTGCCTCTGCCTCCCAAAGTGCTGGGATTACAGGCACGAACCACCGCGCCCAGCCTCATCCATTCTTTTAGTAAGAGTTTAGCCCTCCAAGGCTTCCAGGTTTGACAATAATCAGAGGGGAGGGGGGAAAGAAACTTTGTTCTAACTTTCTGCCTGGAGTAAGTCAACATCCTCCTCTTTTACCCTGGCAAATTCTATACAGCCAGAAAGGGGTCATAGCTAAAAAATGCCTGTAAGTTGTTTTAAAAACGTTAAAAGCATTACCTACTATGATTCATGGCAAATGATTTAATTAGCATATGGAAATTTACCATGTTATTGTCTGTCCTTTACAGAAACCTATGGATTCCTCTGTGAGTAGCACCTAGTTGCCAGAAACAAGATGTCTAGTAACTTATACCTACTCATCTTATCTACCTCTACTTCCTACACATAATCTAAGATACTTTATATTTATTCCCACAAAGTCTAGGTTCATTTCTTCTATCCATTACCTCCTCTAATACATTTATGCCAAATATCAATTGAATTATCCTTTCAAAATAAAGATTTAGTAGGTTCCTGTTAAAAGATTTGGCACCCTGACACGTTGATCTTCAATAAGGTTGTGAATTCTTTTTTTTTTTTTTTTTTTTTTTTTTTTTTTGAGACGGAGTCTCGCTCTGTTGCCCAGGCTGGAGGGCAGTGGCCGGATCTCAGCTCACTGCAAGCTCCGCCTCCCGGGTTTACGCCATTCTCCTGCCTCAGCCTCCTGAGTAGCTGGGACTACAGGCGCCCGCCACCTCGCCCGGCTAATTTTTTGTATTTTTTAGTAGAGACGGGGTTTCACC
>NC_045436.1:82756520-82774814 GCF_002776525.5 Piliocolobus tephrosceles | reverse complement strand
TTTTTTTGTATTTCAGGAGTTATACTCTTTGTGATATGGTGTACGACCTGGTCAGTCTTAGGCTCTGAAGCTCTCCCTGGTGGAAATTTATTTGGATTGTTAATTATTTTTTATAGTGCCATTATTGGGGGAAAGATTTTACAACTCATTAGAATACCTTTAGTGCCTCCACTTCCACCTCTTCTTGGTAAGTATATAATTAGCTCTCTTTTCTTTATTATCGACTATATGCAAATTTTGAATATTTTCTTATTGAATTAGATCTAATTCAGAAACATTTCAATGTAGTGTGTTTTATATAGTTTCTTCATATATGTATTTACTGTATGCGTGTGTGTGTACAGCTCCTTTATAGATGTATTTGTTTTTCTCTCTGTCTACGTATATACACACACAAGTTTTATCCAAAATTTATTTTTAAAATAAATTTAATCTCCTCAGTATATTATTCCATTGCTTTATTGTTTAATAGAATCTTTAAAAATCTTAGATTCACGGGGTACATGTGCAGGTTTGATACATGCATATATTGCATAATGGTGAGGTTTGGGCTCTAGTGAACCCATCACCAAATATGGAATACTATACCCAATAGGTAATTTTTCAACCTTAACCCTCCAACCCTCTCTCCTTTTGGACTCCCCAGTGTCTATTATTTCCATCTTTATGTCCATATGTACCCATTGTTTAGCTCCCACATGTAAGTGAGAACACACAGTATTTGATTTTTCTGTTTTTGAGTTATTTCACTTAGGATAATGATGTTCAGCTCTATCCATGTTGCTGCAAAGGACATGATGTCATTCTTTTTTATGACTGCATAGTATTCCATGGTGTATATGTACCACATTTTCTTTATTTAGTCATTTAAGTTGATTCCATGTCTTTTTATTATGAATAGTGCTACAATGAACATATGTGTGTATGTGTCTTTGCAGAAGAATGATTCACACATTGAACCATCCTTGTATTTCTGGAGTAAAACCCACTTAACTGCATTATCTTTTTGATGTACTATTGAATTCATTTTGCTAGTTGAGAATTTTTGCATCTACGTTCATCAGCAATATT
Organism: Piliocolobus tephrosceles; assembly: GCF_002776525.5. Taxonomy (NCBI): domain Eukaryota; kingdom Metazoa; phylum Chordata; class Mammalia; order Primates; family Cercopithecidae; genus Piliocolobus; species Piliocolobus tephrosceles. The sequence goes on along the minus strand of NC_045436.1, from coordinate 82,773,743 downwards.
GGCCAGTAGTGTGTGTGTGTGTGTGTGTGTGTAGCTTTGCCTAATTTGGGTATAATTGTGATACTAGAGTCATAGAATGTGTTAGGGAGGAATCCTTCCTTGATTTTTTGGAATAAGTCTCAGTCACCTGTGACCCTGAACTCTAGAATAAGTGGATTTTACAATGAATAAATGAATGAATACAAATTATTGTAAAACAGAATTTTGTTAAGTATATGATAACCATACAAATGCATGACAATAAACAATGTGATATGAAAGCTCTGAGCCAGCCTACCATATTTGTGATTGTTTTTGAACTGCATAGTGGGTGGAGGTGCTCCTTACAATTTTCACTTTGTAACCATTTATACTTTGATTTTAATCATCACCACTATAACCATCATCACTTGTGGATTCACCAAAAATTAGGTAAATAATTATCTTATTTGTTTTTATAAAGCTCTAAGATGTATGTAGAGCTCACATTTCTTTCATTGTTTAATACTAGAAGTGTTTTGGATCTTTATTTAGAAGTTTGGTGATGTTTTGTGACCAAAAATATGCTATAGGAAATTGACTCTTGTTTATATCACTTAGCCTATGCTAAAATTGGTTTTGTTATATACCATTTTACTCAAAGTTGCCATTTCCAATAACTTATAGATGATGTTAAGTGAGAACTTACTGTATTCAAATTTATCTAAATATTCAGTACAGTGGACCAGGCACGGTGACTCATGCCCATAATCCCAGCAATTTGGGAGGCCAAGGCAGGAGGATCGCCTGAGCCCAGGAGTTCAAAACCAGCCTGGGCAACATAGCAGACCTCGTCTTTATAAAATATTAAACATTTTTCTGGGTCTCAGCTACTCAGGAGGCTAAGGCAAGAGGATCACTTGAGCTCAGGAGGTTAAGCCTACAGTGAGCCGTGTCTGCATCACTGCACTCAGCTTGGACAACAGAATGACACCCTGTCCCAAAAAAATAAATATATATTCAGTACATTGTCAGCAGAGATAATCTCTACATCTTATCTCTGCTGTCGCTTCTGTATCCACAATTTTCTTGCAGTACCTTCTAAGTATTTATTGAATCATTTTCCTCCTCTCCAAACTTTCTCTTTTGCTCTAGCTTAGGCTATTTGTTTCCAACTTTTGCGTGGACTGTAGCAGAGCCTTCAAATTGGTCTCTGTCTCCAGTTTTATCCCTAACTAATTCACCAAGACCCTCACATTAAAAAACGCCAGACTCATAGTGTTACTTTCTGCCTAAAACCTTCCCGTGGTGCCTTGCTTTGCCAAAGTTGGGGGAGACATTTTTATGATCTGGCCCACCAAGCTCGTTCTCCTCCCTCCTTTCCTTGCCGTGTATGTTCCAGCAACAGTAAATTACTTGTTGAACCCCATTTAGATGTATTGTTTCTTATCGCCATGCCTTTATTCATGCTGCCTTCTCTACTTGCTTGTAACCTGCACTTTACCAAGATAATGAGAGACATAGTACATTAGAAAAGAAAGTAAACATTTCTGTTTTCTTTCTCAGAAAAATGAACTGTCATTATCTTTATTTTCTTTCTTTTAAGGGATGTTACTGGCTGGTTTTATGATTAGGAATGTTCCATTCATCAGTAAACATGTCCATGTTCATAACACATGGTCTTCAGTTTTAAGAAGCACTGCCCTTACCGTTATTCTAATACGAGCTGGGCTTGGACTCGATCCACAGGTAGATTTACAATTACAAATTGAGTAAGGTTATTTCAAATATTAGAGGATGGTGAGAAACAAAAGAAGCAAAAATTTTATTTACCTGTTCCAAGTGGAGTCTGTAAACAAACTTAAGATAAAGAAAAAAAGACCGGGCATGGTGACTCACGCCTGTAATCTACAAAAATTAGTCAGGTGTGGTGGCATGCACCTGTAATCCCAGCTACTAGGGAGGCTGAGGCAAGGGAATTGCTTGAAACTGAGCGACAGAGGTTGCAGTGAGCCAAGATAGTGCCACTGCACTCCAGCCTGGGGGACAGAGCGAGACTCCGTCTCAAAAAACAAAACAAAACAGGCAAACAAACAAAAAAAAAAAGAAGAAGAAAAAAAGACTGTGTAGAAATATTGGCACCTTAATTTCTATTAACTAGCCATCATTATCACTGATATGAACGGAACTGACTATGTTGTAAAGTCTTTATTAGCGATCACCTGTAATCATTTGCACAGAGATAAATGTCTCTTATGTAGCACCTATATTATTTGGGAGGCTCTTTTATGGAGAACTGTGTACTCTTCAGTTAACATAGGATAAGAAAAGCCTTATAAAAGTCTTTTTCTTTTTTTAGGGAGATTAAGGATTTCAGTAACTTTTTTATGACATTTTCTCCACAGGATTATGTTCCTCATTATCTCTGCATTATTGTAAAATCTAACCTTTTAAAGCATTTCTTTAAATATTACAATCTAGGGATCATAAATCCCATCTTTTAGATGACTATTCATGAATATGACAGGTACTCAAATAAATGTGGCAAATGTGGTTTAATAGAAATAGCTCAAGAGCATAAATAATTATAGCCAATGAGACTATATTCTCCAGTTGAAAGTATGAACCAAGGAGAAAATTGAAAAGTTCTCCCTTTTAAAATGAAGTATACAGTTTTTAAGTTATTTTCTTTGGCATGTTGGCATTCTATTTATAATTATTAAGTTAATCAAACAGTTCACATAAAAAAATTAACTAATGGGAAAACACTAATAGGACACTATTTATACTCTTTATTAGGAAAGTTCAGGAAGGTAGCAATAGCTATTTAATCACAGTAAAATTGATCTTTTAATATTAAAATGCAATAATATTTTAGAAAAGATGAAATTGTTTATAATCCAACCTATGATGACATATAAAATGTAATAGAGCTCCAAGTCCAGTGGGACAATCTGTTGAAATGAGATTTTGTTTAGTGAAAGCTTCTTATGAAAAAAGACTTTATAGTTCAATATTTGTTTAAATAATTTTCTTTTTGGCCATTGTAAACGTACCTAAGTGTGACTGTTTTGTATTTCAGGCTTTAAGGCAATTGAAGGTGGTTTGTTTCAGATTGGCTGTAGGTCCATGCCTTATGGAAGCTAGTGCAGCTGCTGTTTTTTCCCACTTCATTATGAAATTTCCCTGGCAATGGGCATTTCTATTAGGGTAATTTCTTTCTCATTTTTTCTTATGAAAATATTCAATTAAAGATGCTTGGTTAAAACTGTTAAAATACTCAGAATGTTGTATAGAAAAGCTCTATTAAAATTCTTTTCACAGTGTTGGAAACCTTGGAAAACAGTTGATTAAAAGCAGAGCCATGTCCCAAATTGTATGAAATTTTTAACAAACATTCATGGCCCCTAAATGTTTATCATCAAGAAAATTCACATGATCAATTTATTCCTTTTCATCTGTATTATATCTGTATGTTTTAATCTATCTAATGGCCTCTTCCTCATAGCTATATGTAAATACAGTTGCACATTTTATACATATGTATGTGTGTATGTATAATTTGAGAAACATTTTATATAGACATAGGATTATAAATATAAACTCTCCCATTTTAAAGAAAACAAGCAAACAAACAAAAACTCTTGCCGTATATCCAATGCCCCATCCATCTTTATCTACCATCCATTTGCCGTATGTTTGAATTCCTCAAAATAAGTCTGTAACTACTGTCTCTAGATCCTAACTCCTTTTCATTTCTTAAATCATCAACTTTTGTCTCTGCTTATCCATTCCAATGACATTCATAGCAAAGTTCATCCATTATATAGTTACTACAAAATCCAGTGAATTTTTAAATTAATGTTTATGATAAAATACCCAAATGCACTTTTATTTTAAAAATTAGAACTTTATAAATAGAGGAGGAATGACCTTTGACTATGCCTTCAAATCATAATGCCCATAACTCTACCCAAAGCGACAACTCTTAGGAGTTTTTTTCTTCTCCAATTTTTATTTTGGCTCAAGGGGTACATGAACAGGTTTGTTATTTGGATAAATCGCATGTCACAGGGGTTTGGTATGCAGATTATTTTGTCACCCAGGTAATAAGTATAATACCCAATAGGTAGTTTTTCTATTCTCACCCTCCTTCCACCCTCCATCCTCAAATTCACCTAGTGACGATTGTTCCCTTCTTTCTGTCCATGTGTACTCAGTGTTTAGCTCCCACTTATAAGTGAGAATATGGCATATTTGGTTTCCCATTCCTGTGTTAATTCACTTAGGATAATGGCCTCAACTCCATCCACATTGCTCCAAAGGACATGATCTTGTACTTTCTTATGGCTGTGTATTATTCTATGGTATATATGTGCCACATTTTCTTTATCCAGTTCACCATTGATAGGCATTAGGTTGATCTCCTGTCAACATGAGTTGATCTCATGTTTTTTTGTTTTTTTTTTTTTTTTTCCCCAGTAGTTTTTAAGGAACAGGTGATGTTTGGTTACATGGAAAAGATTTTTAGTGGTAATTTCTGAGATTTTGGTGCACCCATCACCAGAGCAGTGTACACTGCACCCAAGGTGTAGTCTTTATCCCTCACGCCCCTCCTACCCTTCCCACTAAGTCCCCAAAGTCCATTGTATCATTATTATGCTTTTGCATCCTCATAGCATAACTCCCACTTGTAAGTCAGAACATACAATGTTTGGTTTTTTTCATTCCTGAATTACTTCACTTAGAGTAATAGTCTCTGATTCCTTCCAAGTTGCTGTGAATGCAATTATTTCATTCCTTTTTATGGCTGAGTAGTATTCCAGTGTGACTGAGTAGTATATATATATACACACACACCACATTTTCTCTATGCATTCATTGATTGATAGGCATTTGAGCTAGTTCTATATTTTTCACAATCGCAAATTGTGCTGCAATAAACATGTGTGTGCAAGTGTTTTTTTCATATAATGACTTCTTTTCCTCTGGGTAGATACCCAGTAGTGTGATTGCTAGATCAAATGGTAGATCTACTTTTAATTATTCAAGAAATCTTCATACTCTTTTCCGTAGTGATTGTACTAGTTTACATTCCCCCCAGCAGTGTAAAAGTGTTCCCTTTTTACCACATCCATGGCAATATCTATTATTTTTATTTTCTGATTGTGGCTATTCTTGGAGGAGTGAGATGGTATCACATTGTGGTTTTGTTTGCATTTCCCTGATAATTACTGACACTGAGGATTTTTTCATGTTTCTTGGCCATTTGTGTATCTTCTTTTGGAAAGTGTCTGTCTATTCATGTCCTTAGCCTGCTTTTTGATAGGATAATTTGTTTTTTTCTTGCTGATTTGTTTGAGTTCCTTATAGATTCTGGATATTAGTACTTTGTTGGATGCATAGTTTGTAAAGATTTTCTCCCACTCTATAGGTTGTCTTTTTTACTTCTGCTGATTTTCTCTTTTGCTGTGCAGAAGCTTCTTAGTGTAATTAAGTCCCATCTATTTATCTTTGTTTCTGCTGCCTTTGCTTTTGGGTTCTTGGTCATGAAGTCTCTGCCTAAGCCAATGTCTAGAAGGGTATTTCCAAGGTTACTTTCTAGAATTTTTATAGTTTCAGGTGTTAAATTTAAGTCTTTGATCCATCTTGAGTTGATTTTTGTATAGGGTGAGAGATGAAGATCCAGTTTTATTCTTCTACATATGGCTAGCCAATTATCCCAGCACCATTTGTTGAATAGGGTGTCCTTTCCCAACTTTATGTTTTTGTTTCCTTTGTTAAAGATCAGTTGGCTTAAGTGTATTTGGTTTTATTTCTCGGTTCTCTATTCTGTTCCATTGGTCTATGTGCCTATTATTATACCAGTATTATGTTGCTTTGGTGACTGTAGCCTTATAGTATAATTTGAAGTCAAGTAATATGATGCATCCACGTTTGTTCTTTTTGCTTAGTCTTGCTTTGGTTATGCAGGCTATCTTTGGGTTCTACATGAATTTTAGGATTGCTTTTTCTAGTTCAGGGAAGAATGATGATGTAGATTGTTTTTGGCAGTAAGGTCATTTTCACAATATTGATTCTACCTATCCATGAGCATGTGATGTGTTTCTATTTGTTTGTGTAATCTATGATTTCTTTGTGCAGTGTTTTGTAGTTTTTACTGTAGAGGTCTTTCACCTCCTTGGTTAGGTATATTCCTAAGTTCATTTGCTTAGGATTTTTTTCTTTGTTTGTTTGTTTGTTTGTTTGTTTATTTTGCAGCTGTTGTAAAAGGGGTTGAAATCTTGATTTAATTATCAGCTCAGTCACCATTGGTGTATACCAGTGCTACTGATTTGTGTTCGTTGATTTTGTATACTGAAACTTTACTGAATTCATTTATCAGATCTAGGAGCTTTTTGGATGAGTCTTTAGGGATTTTTCATTATATGATCATATCATCACGAACAGCAACAGTTTTATTTCCTCTTTACTGATTTGGATGCCCTTTATTTCTTTCTCTTGTCCAATTGCTCTGGCTAGGACTTCCAGTACTGTGTTGAATAGAGGTGGTGAAAGTGGGCATCCTTGTCTTATTCCAGTTCTCAGGGTAATGCTATCAACTTTTCCCCATTCAGTATAATGTTGGCTGTGGGTTTTTCATAGATGGCTTTTATGACCTTAAGGTATGTCCCTTCTATGCCAGCTTTGCTGAGGGTTTTAATCATAAAGGGATGCTGGATTTTGTCAAATGCTTTTCTGCATCTATTAAGGTGATTATGTGGTTTTTGTGTGTTTTTTATTTGTGTTAGTTTTTCTTTCTTTCTTTTTTTTTGTTTTTTGTTTGTTTGTTTGTTTTGAGATGGAGTCTTGCTCTGTTGTGCAGGCTGGAGTACAATGGCCCAGTCTCAGCTCACTGCAACCTCTGCCTCCCAGGTTCAAGCAATTCTTGTGCCTCGGCCTTCCAAAGACCTGAGAGTAGCTCCCCAAGCTTGACAGCATCTATTTCTTTTTGACTTTTTAGTAATAGCCATTCTACCTCCAGTGAGAGTGTATCTCATTGTAGTTTTGTTTTGCATTTCTCTAATGATTAGTGATGTTGAATATTTTTCCATATAATTGTTGACTTCATGTTTGTCTTCTTTGGAGAAGTGTCTGGTCCTGTCCTTTGCCCATTTCATGGAGTTGTTAGGTTTTTCCTCGTTGATTTTTCTAAGTTCTTTTTGGATTCTGGATATTAGACTTTTGTCGAATGAATGGTTTGCAAATATTTTCTCCTATTCCATAGGTTGTTTGTTGATGATTTCTTTTGCTGTGCAGAAGCTCTTTAGTTTAATTAGGTCACATTTGTCAATTTTTGTTTTTGTTGCAATTGCTTTTGGCATCTTTGTCATAAAGTGTTTTCCAGAATTGAAATTTCCTAGGATATGTCCAGAACAGCCTGTGTCCAGAATGGTATTTCTTAGGATGTCTTCCAGAGTTTTTATAGTTTTGGGTTTTACATTTAAGTTTTTAATCTATCTTGAGTTAATTTTAGTAAACAGTAAAACGTATGGAGTCCAGTTTCAATTTTCTGCATATGGCTAGCCAATTATCCCAGCACAGTTTCCGAGTAGGGATTCCTTTCGCCATTGCTTGTTTTTGTCAAGTTTGTTGAAGAGTAGATGGCTTTGGTGTGTAGCTTTATTTCTGCATTCTGTAACCTGTTCCACTGGTCTATGTCTGTTTTTGTTCCAGTACCATGCTGTTTTGGTTACTGTAGCATTGTAGTGCAGTTCGAAGTTAGGTAGTGTGACGCTTTCGGCTTTGTTCTTTTTGCTTAGGACACTCTCACTGGAGGTGAATCCTTTTGGTTATGCAGGCTATTTTGGGTTCTACATGAATTTTAGGATTGTTTTTTCTAGTTCAGGGAAGAATGATGATGTAGATTGTTTTTGGCAGTAAGGTCATTTTCACAATATTGATTCTACCTATCCATGAGCATGTGATGTGTTTCTATTTGTTTGTGTAATCTATGATTTCTTTGTGCAGTGTTTTGTAGTTTTTACTGTAGAGGTCTTTCACCTCCTTGGTTAGGTATATTCCTAAGTTCATTTGCTTAGGATTTTTTTCTTTGTTTGTTTGTTTGTTTGTTTGTTTATTTTGCAGCTGTTGTAAAAGGGGTTGAGATCTTGATTTAATTATCAGCTCAGTCACCATTGGTGTATACCAGTGCTACTGATTTGTGTACGTTGATTTTGTATACTGAAACTTTACTGAATTCATATTACTTTTTTTGGCTCCAGATGAATTTTAGAATACTTTTTTTAATCCTGTGAAAAATGTCATTGGTAGTACGATAGGAATAGCATTTACTCTGTAAATAGCCTTGGGCAGTATGGCCATTTTAACAGTATTACTTCTTCCTATCTGTGATCATGGAACGTTTTCCTTTTGTTTGTGTTGTCTCTGATTTCTTTGAGCACTCGTTTGTAATTTTCATTGTAGAGATATTTCACCTCACTGCTTAGCTGTATTCCAAGGTATTTTGTGGTTTTTTGTGGCTATTGTGAATGGGATTCCATTCTTGATTTGGCTCTCAGCTTGGATGTTGTTGGTGTATAGAAATGCTACAGATTTTTGTACATTGATTTTTGTATCCTGAAACTTTGCTGAAGCTGTTTGTCAGATCTGGGAGCTCTTGAGAGGCTACTATGGGGTTTTCTCAGTATAAAAGTGTTTCACCTATGAAGAGGCATAGTTTGATTTCCATTCTTCCTACTTAGATATCACATTTATTGATTTGTATATGTTGAACCAAACTTGTGTCCCAGAGATAAAGCTTACTTGATCATAGTGGACTAGCTTTTTGATGTGCTGCTGGATTCAGTTGGCTTGTATTTTGTTGAGGATTTTTACATCTATGATCATCAGTGATATTGGCCTGAAATTTTCTTTTTTGTTGTGTCTCTGCCAGGTTTTCATATCTGAATGATGCTGGCCTCATAAAATGAGTTAGGGAGGGATCCCTCCTCCTCATGTTTTTTGGAATAATTTCAGTAGCATTAGTACCAGTTCTTCTTTACACTTCTGGTAGAATTTGTCTGTGAATCTGTCGGGTCCTAGGCTTTTTTGTTTGTTTGTTTGTTTTGCTCAGAGATTTTTTATTACTCATTCAGTTTCAGAACTCATTTTTGGTTTGTTCGGGATTTCAATTTCTTCCTAGTTCAATCTTGGGAGGTTGTATGTTTCCAGAAATTTACCCATTTCTTGTAGGTGTTCTACTTTGTTTGCATAAAGATGTTCGTCATAGTCTCTGAGAGTTTTTTTGTATTTCTGTGTGGTTGCTGGTAATGTCCACTTTGCCATTTCTGATTGTGTTTTTTGGATCCTCTCTTTTTTTCTTTTTTCCTTTATTGGTCTAGCTAGTGACCTATCAAATTTATTTATTCTTTCAAAGAAACAACTTTTAGTTTCATTTATCTTTTGTATGGATTTTCATGACTCAATTTCATTCCATTCTGCTCTGATTTTGGCTATTTCTTTTCTTCTGCTAGCTTTGGGTTGATTTCCTCTTGTTTTCCTATTTCCTTTATGTATGATAGTAGGTTGTTAGTTTAAGATCCTTCTAACTTTTCAATGTGGGCATTTAGCACTATAAACTTGTCCCTTAACACTGCTTCACCTGTATCTTAGAGAGCCTAATATGTTGTATCTTTGTTTTTATTAGTTTCAAATAATTTATTGGTTTCTACGTTAATGTCATTGTTTACCCAAAGGTCATTCAGGCACAGATTGTTTAAATTCCATGTAATTGTACGGTTCTGAGAGTTCTTCTTAGTGTTGACTTCTATTTTTATTGCACTGTGCAGTCCAAAAGTGTGGCTGGTATGATTTCAGGGTTTTTAAAATTTATTGAAAATAATTTTACAAACTGATAGTGTGATCAATTTTATAATATATGCCATGTACGGATGAGAGGAATATATATTCTATTGTGGTTAGGTGGAGTGTTCTGTAGATAGCTGTTAGGTCCATTTAGGGTGGAGTGTTCTGTAGATGCCTGTTAGGTCCATTTAGCCAAGTGATGACTTCAGGTCTGGAATATCTTTGTTCATTTTCTGTCTCTATGATTTGTCTAGTACCATCAGTGAGATGTTGAAGTCTCCCACTATTATTCTGTGGCTATCTAAGTCTCTCTATAGGTCTCTATGAACTTGTTTTATGAATGTGAATGCTCCAGTTCTGGGCACACTTATCTTTCAGACAGTTACGTCTTCTTGTTGAATTGAACCCTTTATCATTATGTAGTGCCGTTCTTTGTCTTTTTGATTGTTGTTGGTTTAAAGTCTATTTTGTCTGAATTAGAATAACAATGCTTACCCTTTTTTGTTTTGCATTTGCTTGGTAGATTTTTTTCCATCCTTTTACTTTGAGCCAATGGGTATTATTGCATATGAGATGGGTCTCTTGACAACAGAATACAGTTGGGCTTTGCTTCTTTATCCAACTTGCCGCTCTGTGAGTTTTAGTGGGGCAATTAGGCTGTTTACATTTGGTTAATATTGATATTTATAGCTTTGGTTCTGTCATTATGTTGTTAGCTGGTTATTATGCAGACTTGATTGTGTAGTTACTTTACAGCATCAATGGTCTATGTACTTAAATGTATTTTTGTGGTGGCCATTAACAGTCTTTCACTTCCATACTTAGCACTTCCTTAAGGACCTCTTGTAAGGCATGTCTGTTAATAAGAGATTCCCTTAGCATTTCTTTGTCTGAAAAGGATTTTACTTCTCCTTCGCATATGAAGTTTAGTTTGGCTGGATATTAAGTTCTTGGTTTAATTTCTTTTTTTTTTTTTTTTTTATTCAAGACCGAGTCTTGCTCTGTCACCAGGCTGGAGTGCAATGGCACTATCTCAGCTCACTGCAACCTCCACTTCGCAGGTTAAGTGATTCTCCTGCCTCAGCCTCCCGAGTAGCTGAAGCTACAGACATGCACCACCATGTCCAGCTAATTTTTGTATTTTTAGTAGAGATGGGGTTTCACCATGTTGGCCAGGATAGTCTCAATCTCTTGACCTTGTGATCTGCTCCTCTGGGTCTCCCAAAGTGCTTGGATTACAGGCATGAGCCACCATACCCAGCCAAGTTTTATTTTTTAAGAATGCTGAAGGCCGGGCACGGTGGCCCACGTCTGTAATCCCAGCACTTTGAGAGGCCGAGGTGGGTGGATCATAGGGTTGGGAATTTGAGACCACCCTGGCCAATATGGTGAAACCTCGTCTCTACTAAAATTACAAAAAATTGCCAGGTGTTGTGGTGTGTGCCTGTAGTCCTAGCTACTCAGGAGACTGAGGCAGAAGAATCACTTGAATCCGGGAGGTGGAGGTTGCAGTGAGCCGAGATCACACCAGTGCGCTCCAGCCTGGGCAAGAGAGTAAGACTCCATCTCAAAAAAAAAAAAAAAAAAAAAAAAATGCTGACTATAGGCCCTCAGTTTCTTTTGGATTATAGAGTTTCTTACAGTTCTACTGTTAGCCTGAGGGGGTTCCCTTTGTAGGTGACCTGCCCCTTCTCTTTAGCTGCCTTTCATATTTTTTTCTTTGATGTTGACCTTGGAAAATCTGATGACTATCTGTCTTGGGGATGGTCATCTTATAAAGTATCTCACAGGGGTTCTCTGCATTTCCTGGATTTAAATGGTGACTTCTCTAGCAAGATTTGGGAAATTTTTGTGGGCAATATCCTGAAATATGTTTTCTAACTTGCTCGTTCTTTCTCCCTTTCTTTGAGGGATGCCTTGAGTCATATGTTTGGTCACTTTACATGAGCTCAGATTTCTCAGAGATTTTGTTCATTCCTTTTTGTTCTTTATTTTCATCTGACTGAGTTGATTCAAAGAAGTAGTCTTTGAGATCTGAGATTCTTTCCTCAGCTTGGTCTGTTCTGCTGTTCGTACTTGTTACTGTATTATGAAATTCTTAAGGTACATTTTTCAGCTCTATCAGTTTAGTTTGGTTCTTTCTTAAAATGCCTATTTTATCTTTCAGCTCTTATGTCATCTTATTGGATTCCTTAGATTATTTGGATTGGATTTTGACTTTCTTCTGAATCTCAATGATCTTTGTTTCTATCCAGATTCTGAATTCTATGTCTGTCATTTCATCCTGGTTAACAACCATTGTTGGAGAGCTAGTATGATTGCTTGAAGACAGGAAGACATTCTGGCATTTTCCATTGCCAGAGTTCTTGCACTGGTTCTTTCACATCTGTGTGGGCTAAGGTTCCTCTAATGTTTTGAGTCACTGTCCTTTGGATGGAGTTTTTTCCTTTTTTATATTCTTTAATGCCCTTGAGGGTTTGACTGTGGCACAAAGTGGGTTCAGTCAAATGGCTTCATTTCTGGAAGATTTCAGGGGGCAAAGGCTCAGCTCAGCACTCCTGAACTGCATGCTCTAACTTTGCAGGGCTGGTACCATACCCACAGATTTGTTGTCTGGTCCTTCAGTGTTAAGCACATGGTGTGGTGGAAGGGCCAGTCCACTGGCAACAACACTGTGATGGGGTGTGCCAGCCAAAGTTCTTCATTGTAGTGATTGTAGCAAGGTCCCCACTCACACGTATGTGCCAGCAGCAGCAGCAGCACATAGCAGGTATGCATGTGTTGGCAGGGGTGCAGTGCCGGCAGGAGTAGGATGGGGATGTTCTGTATACTTGCATGTGCCAGCAGGGGCAATGGTGCTGTGGGGTGCACTCATGTGCCACTGGGGACAGAGTGGCAGCATCTTCCCGAGTTTTGTGTTATCATTCTAGATCTTTAAAAATAATGTTCTGGACTTCTAACAAATGTATTTGTTAACCCAGAGAAAAAAAAGAGTATTATTTTTGCATTTTTACTTAATCATACCCAAGAAAATTTTACTTTACAATTTGTTCTTTTCACTCAACAGTAGTCTTGAGGTTGATCCATTTCAAGATGGATACACATGTAGTTTATTTCTTTTAATTATATAAGATTACATTGTATGTCAAGAGATTTTATTTACAATGTAATAACAAAAATAGCATTTTATTTGTCTCATTTTACATAAATATAAGTTTGTCTAGAATAGTTACCTGGGTTATATGCATTTTTAGTTTGATGTACACTGCCAAAATCCTTTCGGTATGGCCACTTTAATTTGCCCCAATATGCTCATAGCTTATGAGCATACCTGTTGTTCTTGCAAATCCTTGATATTATTAAGTTTTATAATGTTTTCCAATCTGGTAATTGAAAAAATGGCATATTTTCATTGTTTTAATTTGCATTTCTGTGATTTTTCATAAGCTTGAATATATTTTATATATGTGTTGTCCTTCGAGTTTTCCTTATCTGTCACTAGCCTGTTCATATCCTTTGTCCATTTTTCTGTTGAGTTGGTCTTCTCTTCTTTATTGATTATATCTGTTATATACATTTGTAAGTTATATGTATTGCAAATATCACTAGATATTTAATTTTGTTTGTGGTGATTTTTTTTCACTCTGAGAAGTGTATTTTATTATTTTCAACAGACAGAATTGCCAAAACACAACACCATTCACTTGACTTTGAAAATGAAAAAGAAAAAAAGGGGGAGAAAAAGTAGAATTGCTTTTAAAGTAGTACTTTATTGTAGTACTTTTGAAGTTGCTTTTGAAGTACTACTTTAATATAATTGAATGTATCAAAATCTCTTTTTATGTCTAATGCCTTTGTATGTATCATTCAAAAGGTCCTTTTTACCTCATGTTCACAAATTCTGCATTTTCTTTTTTTTTTTTTTTTTTTTTTTTTTTTGAGAAAGAATCTTGCTCTGTCACCCAGACTGGAGTGCAGTGCAATCTTACCTCACTGAAACCTCCGCCTCCCAGGTTCAAGTGATTCTCCTGCCTCAACCTCCCAAGTAGCTGGGACTACAGGCATGTACCACCGCACCCAGCTGTTGGTTTCACCATGTTGGCCAGGCTGGTCTCAAATTCTTGATCTGCCCTCCTCAGCCTCCCAAAGTGCTAGGATTACAGGCATGAGCCATCATGCCTGGCCCCCTACCTTTTCTTATTACTGCTTTTCCTTTTGAACTTTTAACATTTATTATGTGTAAGGTCTATCTATATTCCTTTCCACATAAATAGTTATCTCAACACCATTTATGAAAGACTTCTTTCTCACACTGATTTAAAATACCAATTGTATAATGTAACAAATCCCATAGATTAGTTTCCACACTTTGTATTCTCTTTTCTTCCAATCTATTTTGTCTATTTATGTCACTATTATTCAGTTTTAACTATTTTACCTTTACAAAAACAGTATCTTGTTTTCTTAAGTTTACTTGATCTTTCATTCTAAGATCTTATTCTTCCAAATGAATTTTATAATTAGCTTGTCAAGTTCAGTAAAAATCCCTGCAAATATTTTGATTGGTGTATCTCTTATTAATTTATTTGGGGTAGAGATTACATCTTTATATTATTGAGGCTTTGGCCGGGTGTGGTGGCTCACACCTATAATCCCAGCACTTTGGAAGGCCAAGGTGGACATATCACTTGAGGTCAGGAGTTCAAGACCAGCCTGGCCAAAATGGTGAAACACCATATGTATTAAAAACACAAAAACTAGCCAGGCGTGGTGTTGGGTGCCTGTAAAATTGAGGCTTTTTAGTTCGCACTTGTGAAATGTCTCTCCAAGTATTCAGGTATTATCTTAGTTATATTAATTATTATATTCATAATTTTTATAAAAGTATAGACTATCTTCACAGTTTTGTTCTTAGATATTTTGTGTTTTTAATTGATGCTGTGGATTAAATTCTCTTTGATCACTTATTCCTGGGGAAGCCAGCTGCCATGTCCTGAGGCAGCCCTGTGGAGAAGACCCCACTGGAAAAAACTGAAGCCTGCAACAGCTACATGAGTAAACTTGGAAGCAGATCTTCTCCCACCCCACCTACCTCATGGGAAATCTTAAGTCAAGGCATACAGCTAAGCCATACCCAGATTCCTGACCCACAGAAGTCCTAAGACAACAAATATTTGTTGTTTTAAGCTACTATGTTTGGGGATGATGTGTTAAGCAAAATGAGAAAAATAATACCACAAGTGATTACAATGTGCAGCAGAGTCAGGAACCACTGAACCAGGCCAGTATGTGGTCTTAGAGAAGTCTAGTCTCTTCTTGAGATCACAGGGAAATCTGTAGCATAAACTGCACTGTAGAGGTTGTACAGCCAGAAGCAAATGGGCTAAACTATTAGACACTCACATCAGTCAGTCATTGGCAGATGCTGTCTGGAGGCAAGTAGAGGGGTGCACAACTCCCTGGTATTCCCAGGTAGGTGCTTGTCAGCAGGACAAGGGTTATAGAAACCTGCAGATGTTAGCAGCCAACATGCAGCAGCTGGGAGATGTATTCATTGACCTGGTAAATGGGTTCTGGCAGGAGCACCAAGAACATTTCTACACAGGATATACTTCAGCCTTTATAAAGTAAACGTTGAAGAGATGAAGCGAACTTCTGGATAAGATATGCCAATAGAAGGTATTCTGAGCAGGAGTCTCCACATTCCTCATAGATGTCATCAACCACTCCAGAAATGTTCTCATTTGCCTTTGTAACTTAGGTGGCCACACTTGTTTTTTTGGGCAGACAACTCTGTTCCTTCCTTCCTTCCTTACTCAAGAGGTAAGAAATGTGTGGAAGGTAGATTTGTCTGGCCATTCTAACAGTGGTACTCCAAATAATCAGCTATTTGGTTTCCCCAGAGGTCTCTCCTGCTCCCAACATCTGCCATTTCAGGGCTTGGAGCACTTTTAGAAGCACACGTACCTTTTGAGGCAATCTTAAATACATTTTGGTTTATGGTTTCCTTTTTTCAATCCTAAATTATCTGTCTCTTATCTTCCTGGGATATACTTAGTTTCTTGTCCATTGAGGATTCACCTTTTGTTTTCTAGTTAGGTTATGAATTTTTGTATTACTTTTACATCTTCACTTCAAAGGATTTAGGAATAGAGGGAGAGGCTGCAACCTGTGCTCAGCCCAACATTTTAAACCACGTCTGTATAAAATTTTAGCCAGCACTAAACAATGCATGAAAAGTTTTATCACCATTAAATTGCATTCACTGAAATTTGAAATTCTTCTAAACAATGTTTATTATAAAGTTATTATAAACTACTTGTACTTATAAAACACCACTTGATTAAAAAGATGCTTTAAAATTAATTTTCAGTCTTTCTTTCAGTTTTGTTCTAGGTGCTGTCTCTCCTGCTGTTGTTGTCCCTTCCATGATGGTGTTGCAAGAAAATGGATATGGTGTTGAGGAAGGCATTCCAACCTTACTAATGGCTGCTAGCAGTATGGATGATGTTCTAGCTATCACTGGATTCAATATATGCTTGAGCATAGTCTTCTCCTCGGGTACACAAGAAAATATAACAACCACCAGATCATTCATGACCTTTTTTGTTAGTTCCTTAAACAGGGTTTCTGGCTTTCCTTCTTCATTTTTTAAGCACGACTTTTCAATTTAACATCTTTTTAATCTCCATAGAAAGCTCATTCTAGACCAAGGAAGATATTTCAGTGGCTTAAGATACCACTACTTAACACACATGATCTCATTTTAATAACCATGTTACAATTAATTTGATAAACCATATTATTACTATTTATCTGCTTATGTTGCTTTGGAATTTTATCAGTTCTCATTAGAAAAAAAATCAAGCAGCAGTATTATTTCTGCTACTAACATTTTAATAGGCATTTTTGAAATGTGCCTTTTTGGCCATCCTAATAAACAACTGGTTGCTCTGTTATAAGACAACATAAACATATAGAGCTGGGACAGCCATATGCCTTTTTGTAGTGTCAGGACAAGATCCTGCACCAGTTCTGACTCCCAAGGTGATATCTGGTCTTGAATATCACTACAGAAATTGTGACAGTAAATATTTCTTCATTTAGTAATGCTTTAATTATCTACAATGTTTGAAACTGAGTCTTCTGTATTATTGAAGCACTAAAGTATTTTTAAGTTGAAAAGTAATATACATAGTTTCTCTTAAAATAAGAAAATATAAATAAATAAGAAAAAGGGGAAAAGTTAAAAGTAAAATCTGCAATAGTCACATCCAGAAGAAAAGAATCATTTCCTTCTGAACCTTTTGATATAAATCCACCCATATTTGCTTTCCTCCCCTCCCCTCCCCTCCCCTCCTCTTCTCTTCCTTTCCCTCCTTCCCTTCCCTTCCCTCCTTCCCTTCCCTTCCCTCCTTC
>NC_045436.1:82400737-82412227 GCF_002776525.5 Piliocolobus tephrosceles | reverse complement strand
AAAAAAAAAAAAAAAAAAAAAAAAAAAAAAGTGGAGCAGCTCTTGCCTCTAGAAGAACTGATCTTATCTTGCTGGAGATCTTGCACGCTGCCCACCTCCTCCCTCTGGCTTTTCTTCCCAGGGCCAAACGACCTAGTAACTGCTTTATACCTTCAGATCTCAGCCCTGTGGAGTTTTGAGGAAGGCTTTAAATCTATTTACTCTGTTTTATATTTATTGAAATTCTAAGAAGAATTCTTAGTTTATTTTTACATCCCGAAATCACTTAGCTAAGTTCTAAGCAAACAGTAACATTTATCCTAGCTTCAGAAATTGAGATGGTAACAATTCTGGTGTGAATTCGGAATGGGTAACTTTTATGTGAATTTTGTGTTTTTCTTCTAACCTTTTCTCACATCTCAACTCTGATCTGATTAGGCATACACTTTCGTACTTAGAACTCAGCTGACCTAGATCTTTCATGGATAGGGTTTTTCAAGATAAAAATGGTCTCTGACAAGCAGACTTTCTTAAAAATAAAAGGCATGTTCTTTGGGAAATAAAGCACCGGGAAGACCATCTGTTCTTACATTCCTGAACCTCTGACTCCCTCAGGGGCATCCATCAGACAGATGGAGCGGCACTCACCTGCCAGCTGGCGGCCATATCTAGAGGCGTGGTTCCAGGCACAACTCCTTCATCCTCTCCTGCATTTTCCCAAGAGTCATCCAGGTCATAGAGAGGCTCAAAGTTCTCCACCAGGGGATCTGCCCCTGTGAAGTTAGGTTACACAGCATTAGGTAAACCCACATCTTGTCAACTTTCAACTGCCTGCAAAGGTCAGATTCCCAAAGGCAAAGCACTGTAGCAGCTTGAGGCAATCTCCTGGATAGTTTTTAATGCATAAAACGTTTCCACGGGAATATCCAGAGAAATTGTTTTAAAATTGTAATTTGCTTTGATAAAGTTGTCTTATGACACCTTAAATAGCCAAAGATACTATCGAAAAAAAAAAAGACTTCAAATACTCTGACTTCACATTTAACTCTACAGGATATTTCTCAACTGAATGATGCATCTTTAATCTGAGGGATGATGGACAGCATGATTACAGCGACTAGGGTGCACCCTCAGGATTAGGGTCCCCACTGTTCAAATTTATGCATGACAATGTATTTCTCAGCCCCTTTTCTTGGACACTCAAAACAGCAAAGATGCTTGATATCTAGTGATAGCATGGCCAGTTTCATTGCTGGGTACAGCAATGCCAGGGTTCTGATCTTTAAATAAACAAACCTGCTAGGATGTATAATTATTGAAATATTTTGGGAAATCTAGTCTGCTCTTTAGCATCCAGCAAAAACAAAAACAACAAACAAATAAACAAAACACCAAAGTAACTCAAAGACTAGAGCTAGAGTTACTTCTCAGAGGCTTAGATTATTTTTATGAGTGTTTAGCTTGATGTCTAATGATGCCATTTTCGAGGGAGGAACTTGTTTTTATCTTGCTGGGAGAACATCAGATGTGTCAATATCAATAATAGAAGAGTACTTAATGGGAAGCAAAGAAGCAAAGAAGGATCTTCATGCTATTTCTTGATTTTACTCTCCCAGTTCTGGCCTGATCTATGAGACAATAAATGTAATCCCACCATAAAAACCATGGAGAAATTAAGATGAACAATTTACAGGACCAAAGACTGGAGGGATGAGCTATCCTTTAACTGACTTTTTTTTTTTTTTTTTTTGTGAGTGCAGTGGCACAGTCTCAGCTCACCGCAACCTCCACCTCCAGGGCTCAAGTGATTCTCCTGCCTGAGCCTTCCAAGTAGCTGGGATTACAGGTGCCTGCCACCACACCTGGCTAATTTTTGTATTTTTAGTAGAGATGGGGTTTCACCATGTTGGCCAGGTGAGTCTCAAACTCCCAACCTCAGGTGATCCACCCGCCTTGGCCTCCCAAAGTGCTGGGATTACAGGTGTGAGCCTCCACACTTGGCCTTAACTGACCTTTTCCATGACATTAAGATTCGGGCTCGGTTTTTCATCTGAGTTTCTTCATTTATATATCAGAGAAACTGTTACTTGCTATTCCTTTCATGGGATTCTGAGAATTCAATATAAAGCATTTTTAAAAGGGTTATAGTTTCTTTTTCTTTTCTTTTTATTTATGTATTTTTTTGAGACAGGGTCTCATTCTATAGCTTAGGTTAGAGTGCAGTGGTGAAACTGTAGCTCACTGCGCCCTTGAACTCCCAGGCTCAAGCGATACTATTACCTTGGCCTCCCAAGTAGCTGGGACTACAGGCGAGTGACACCATGCCTGGCTACTTTTAAAAATTTTTAATAGACATGAGGTCTTACAATGTTGCCCAGGTTGGTCTCAAACTCCTAGTGCAAGTGATCCTCCCACCTCAGCCTCTCAAAGTGCTGGGATTACAGGTGTGAGCCAACCCGTCTGACTGGTTATAGATTCTTGTTGGAAGGCATTTAATTATAATCAGTGTCTTGTAAAACTATTAATAACCACTGCAATCAGAGTTTCTTGTTCAAGAAAAAGCTCTATTTGTTAAATAGGTTTTTTTTCCTCTTTTTTTTTGGTATTTTTTTATTGTTCTCTCTTTTGTTAAAAGAGAAAAGAAAAATATGGTGTTCTCAAAGAAAAAGTTCCTATGTCTTTAATTTGCTTTGTTTTCTTGAATTTATGTAGCGTTTACCTTCTAAGTTAAAAGAAAACCTCTAAAGTAAATCAGATATGTCAGGGCAGGCTTCAGATGCCAATTTCATTACACATATTTTGAGGTTCTAAATATGCAAGGCACTGGAGATTCAAAGATGAACATGGATAATTTTCTGTACTTCACAGGACTAGACAATTAAATGGAATAACATCTGCAAACCTATGAACAAAATAGGAGAGAGAAACATAGTAGAGAGAATAAAGTCTTGAAGTTCACACTGCCCAAGTGTGATTCATAGCTCTGACACTTACTGGAACCCTGAAGTGGGATCTGGCAGTCTCTCTAGTCTGTTTCCTTGACTCTAAGATGGGGAATAATAACGGTATTTGTCACAAAGGGTGACTGGGCATTAAATGAGACTGTGCACATAAAGTGCATATCATAGTGCCTGGGACATGGAAAGGTCACTAAGTGCTAGCCATTTTTAGTGCCTTCCACATAATGGGTCTTAATACATGGCCCATTTTCTTTTTCCTACACTTCAATTTCTAAGAGACATTTCTTTCAAAATGAAGTCTTTAAATGATTTCTTTCACCAATAATCTTTTTCTTCTGGGGACTTCTGATATGATCTGAGACTGATACCACTCAGAATTCCATAAGGAATCAAACTCTACTTTGAAAGACCCCTTGTCATGGGAGTCAATCTAAACAATCAAACCCCAAACAGATGAATCAGAAAGTAAAAACTGACATGACTGTCAGGGTAAAGCCCAAGATTACTAGTCCAAACAGTGCCTTATGGCAGATAAAATGTGATTTGCCATATAATTTTTATTTACCCTCGCTTTTCAGCAGTAGGTCTGTGGCTTAAAGAAGGCAACATGGCTGCTCTATTGAAGTTGGGTTTGCATTCCTGGTAACATTTTTTATTAATGACCGCCAGGTCGCCACCTTACCTGCTGCTTTGAGAAGAGCTGCCAGCCTGGTGGACCCTCTCCCAGCTGCTATATGCAGGGGTGTGGTTCCATCGTAGGTAGTACTGTCCACATGGGCATCACCCTACAATCCAGCCCACACAGGAAAGCGTTAGTGGAAGGTTCTTTTGCCCTTCTGTCCCCACCTCCCAGTGTGCATGGCCCCTTGGGTCCTATTACTAGCCCAATTGCTACTTTGGGCTGGCTCTGTCATTGAAGATATCCCCAATTAGAGATGCCAAGCAAGGGGGTGGGGAAACATCTAAAGGTGCTACTCTGAAGCCCTCCATAAGTGTTAAATAAATAGAGCTGATTATAAGGGAGAACAGCAGCTACTGACTTCATTCTTCGAAGAGAATTCCTTAAATCTCCCTCAGGAATTTAATGCAAAAGCAAGTAAGAGCGCCCTTCACCTCCAGGAGCAGGCAGCCTGCCAATGAGATGTTGTCGTGCTCCACAGCCAGGTGCAGTGCTGTGCGCCCGGACTTTTGCTCCTGAGCATTGACGTCGGCCCCAGCGGCCACCAGCAGCAGCAAACATGGCAGGCTATTGCTCATCATGGCTAGATGAATGGCATTCAGACCTAGAGTCCAAGCAAAGGGACAGTCACAGGATGGGATGGCTAACTCACAAGATGGCCCTTGGTGAAGCTAAAGGAAATGGCAAAAACTGAATCATGGGGAGGGACAGCAAAGGTACGGTAAGTCTATTGTTCTGCTTTGAAGACCCACAGTCTCCTATTATGTTCTCAGGAGACACTGAACATAAATAAACATTCCCTGAATAAACGACACTTTGTGTGCTTCAAGATGAATCTTTACTCAGGCCTCTGCTTTTTCCTCCTACTAACTATTCCAAATCATCTTTAAAAAAATTAGCTTTGGTGAGCAACAGAAATGCCCAAAAGAGATGATGAACTCCAGGTGACTAAGGAAAGCACTTTTGGGTACAAATCAAATAACACACAATTATCAAATACCTAGTAGATATTTAGAAGGCGGAGAAAGTTAATCCCACACCAATGATGTGTGATTGTCTCTTACCGTCCCCATTGGGGTGGTCAAGAAGTAGTGCTGCCTTTTTGTGCTTGAGTAAGATACTGAGAACTTTATCGTGTCCTTCTTTGGCAGCTAGGTGCAAAACAGAGTTACCCAAGCGGTCCAGAAGGCTCAGGTCGGCCCCAGCCCTCAGCAAATCCTCCACCACATCTTCCTGCTTAGTGATCACTGCCAAGTGCAAGGGCGTCTGGAAAGTGAAGGGCAGGAGATTCACTGGTCAGCAGTGAACACTTACTTACACCTTACAGCTTGGTAGCTGTCACTGCAATGGGTGGGGTCATACTGCAGGAACATTTCTCATTCCCAGATTAACTCCTGACCTTGGCACGCAAGTTATCCTGTTCCATACCACGTGCTAAAGAAGTACATACACTGTACTAACACTTAGCCATTCAATAATTCAGGTTTTAAAATTTTTATTTATTTTAAATTTAATTGACAAATAGTAATTGTATATATTTATGAGGTACAATGTGATGTTTTAATATAAGTTTACAACATAAAATGATTAAATCAGATTAAGTTACAAATCCATCACTTCATATAATTTTTTCTGTGGTGGGTTATTTTCATATTTACAAGTCTTAATAACGTCTTGTTTCTCACTAAAACCCACTGACTGTTGATTTTGAGCACACCTAGTAGTAAATTTAGTTTTCTTAAATTTCTGGTAGGAGTTATCTTCAGCTGATTTTATATTAACAAATCAAAATAAGGCTATGTTTTCACTGAAGAAATTTAAATGAAGTACTCAATAGAAACCAATTAACAAAAGTGCCGTGATTCTATGCTGACATGGAAACTAAATTTACTAAATTAAAAAATACTGTCCCATGAACTGGCTCCTGAGACCAGTCAATATAGCTTTCCTATACCCATTTCATAAAAGGTATTATAAGATTCTAAATAACATAACGAGGATAATACAAGTATTTCACCAAGGGGGCTCAGATGAATAAAAAAGGTGAGCTAATGATACCTAATAGGTACTTAAGTAGTCCATTTGACTATCCTGCCCACAAGGTATTACTTCGGTGAATGCAAATAAGATGTTTTGCAAACTGTGTGTTTTCAAAAATGAGTAAGACAAATACAATCACAAATGTATCCTTCAAAGAACTGAGTTCAATGACAGAGAACAGCAATGTATCTTTACACAAATCAGTTTATTTCACAGGAGCCTAACTATGACATCCAGCCAGTCTTGTGACAATTTGCCTAAAATTCCCTTTTCATTGAGCAGTTACTGTCTACAGAAGCAGGTGAGCCACCAACCTCCTAGCTATGTAGGTGACCACAGCACATGAGAACTGGCAGGATGAATGATGTGAGGGTCATCTAAATCTCAACTACAGTGATTATTTAATATATATCAGACCAAGACCCTTTTTTTTTTTTGCCAAATTATTACTCGCCCTTATTTCTTTCATTTTCTAGGACTATCACCCTGGCCTGAAATGAAGTGATGTCCTCAAAACTTTAGATATTGTTGCCAAGAGCCTTCTTCTCAAAAATAACTAAGTCAATAGAAACTGTTTACTAATCTGTGTTTTCTGAAATGCTACTTGGGGAGATGGGAAAAGGAAAGAGAATGAGAATGTGAAAAAAAGGATCTGAAATTGTAAGACAGTATACTATCCAGGAATTAGAAATTATCTGTAGTTTGAATTTAATTTAAAAAAATGAGTCTGAGGTGTTTTTTTTTTTTTTTTAATATTTTCTTCCACAGTCCAATCAATGGTTTTCCATGATATAAAGCTTCTAGATCTTAAATCCAAGGATAATATCTTAAACAATTACACCTTCATGCTATGGCTGTGGGCGTGGGGACTTACACAGACATTCTGGATAGCCAGATATACAAATGTCCCAGCAACCCAACTCTTGTAGATGTATCTAGGTAAAATTCTGACACAAATCCACAAGAGGACATAAGTGAGGAGAGTCACTGCATTATTCTCTACTGAGGTAGGAAGTTAGAAGTTGGTTAAATGTCTACTACTAGGAAACAAGAATGTTATAGGTGGAAGATCCATACTAGATTCTCTTCAGGAGCTGAAACAACAAACTAGCTGTACACAGAACTGTGTGGATAAGCAGCGAAGGCAGAAATACAGTAACATGTAGCATAATGCCACTTACGTATTTAAAAAATGTATGCACAAAGAACTATACAGATACACACAAGTGTGTGTAAAACTGGTGAAATCTGATTAAGATCTGTAGATTGTACCAATGTCAATTTCCAGGTTTTGATATTGTTCTGAAGTTATGCAGGATGTTACCATTGGGGGAAACTGGGTGAAGATACCTCTGGTTTCCTTGCAGTAAATACTAGGACCTCCTAGTATGTTTCTGTAACCTCCTTTGAATCTATGATTAAATTAAATTTTAAAAAATATAAAGGTTAATGCAAGGCAAGAGAAGCACATTTAACATAATGTGGATTGTATGTGAGAGTATATGAAAATATCTATGTATTTCAAGTATATGGACATTTATATCCAATACTTGAAAAACTACCTATAAACACAATAGTGACATTTGTGCTTAGGGGACCTGGCCATTGTCAGGGCAGGCAACTTTGACTTTCCAATGTAGATTCTTCTGTACCATTTTTAAAACTATGAATATATGTGATATTTATAATAATTAACAACATAAAATAAAAATACATAAAACCCCCCAATAATGTTTTATGGGAACATATACAAATAAAACAATCCATACCAAACACAATAGAGTGGTTGTCTATGTTGGGGGAAGGAGAAAGAGAAGAAAAAGGTTTAAAGGAGTATTTTCATAAAAAATCCTAACTCTGTGCACTTGGACTATTTTGAGTGTGTTTCTAGAGGGTGGGTGGGGAGAGGAATTTGATCATGACAGATGGTCACAGAAATGTACTAAGATTAGTGAACGGTATTTGGGGAGAATGCTTAAGATAATTGCCAAGTAATCCAAATTATTTAAAGAACTGTACCATTTTCCATTAAGAATAGTTACTAGAGAACCTTTACGACAGATAATCAAGAGTTCAAATCTTAGCAGTTCCTAATTCTCAAATCAAAGTTGCCACTGGGTGTGTGTCTGAGACCTAGAAGGCATACTAGGGAAGCCAGAATCACTGCCCATTAATGAGACTGGTGGTAAGGTGGGGGAAAAATGGGCATAGAGTCTTCTGAGAGTCCCCAAATCAGAAGGGATAGTATCAATGTGGTGGTTTCAGGGTTTTTGTCTCTAACACACTGGAGAGTCTCAACATATGTAACCAAATGATACAGTAAAGACTTTAGGATATAAAAAAATCACAGCTACTGGCCAGACGCAGTGGCTCATGCCTGTAATCGCAGCACTTTGGGAGGCCGAGGCTGGCAGATCACGAGGTCAGGAGTTCGAGACCAGCCAGACCAACATGGTGAAACCCCGTCTCCACTAAAAATACAAAAATTAGCCGGGTGTGGTCGTGTGCTCTTGTTATCCCAGCTACTCAGGAGGCTGAGGCAGGAGAATTCCTTGAACCTAGGAGGCGGAGGTTGCAGTGAGCCGAGATCGCGCCACTGCACTGCAGCTTGGGTGAGACAGCGAGACTCCGTCTCCAAAAAAAAAATCACAGCTACTAATCCCGTTGTGCTGCTGTTGTGCTGTGTCCTTTGCAGATCCTATTTATAAACATAAAGTAAGTAATTCCTTGAATATGACTGTTAAGCAGGGTTTGAAGAGGACTGACAAGCTACAATGTCCCATTCCTAGTTTTATTCATAGATTTGTGATGACTACAAGGAACAATCAGTCCAAAAGTCTGCGAGAATCAAGCTTTACAGGCAAAATGACTTTCCGAATACCAATGACCCCCAAAATGACATAAAAGTTTTAAGAAGACATCCTTTAAATGTAAATCTACAATCACACTTCATACTAGTTATTTTATATTAACAGGCAGTGAAGAGTCACTAACTTTACTTTTCCTTTGACATTAAGCACAACAGCCAGTGAAGAAGCCTAATGGTGACTTACATTGAATGAAAAATGGTCATTTTCCCCTATCAGGAAACCTATTAATTTTTACCTAGTCATAGGTAAAAACTATTAAGAGCCACATGTAAACATTTAGTAGTTTTGCTGTAAATGCACTTTAAAGCACATTTTTTTTTTTTTTTTTTGAGACAGTCTCGCTCTGTCGCCCGGGCTGGAGTGCAGTGGTGTGATCTCGCCTCACTGCAAGCTCCGCCTCCTGGGTTCACACCATTCTCCTGCCTCAGCCTCCAGAGTAGCTGGGACTACAGGCGCCCGCCACCATGCCTGGCTAATTTTTTTTTTTTTTTTTTTTAGTAGAGACAGGATTTCACCATGTTAGCCAGGACCTCATGATCCGCCTGCCTCAGCCTCCCAACGTGCTGGGATTACAGGTGTGAGCCACCACACCCAGCCTAAAGCACATTTTAAAGAATGGAAATAAAAATAAGAAAATAAATATTTTAATTTCCTTTAAAGAAAATGAAGTTTTAATTAATTTTCTTTAAACTAATAAAAGCATTTTCCTTTAAAGTGAGGAAACAGAAATGATTCACATCACTGTTTTAAAAACTGAGAGAGCAGGAACAAATACCTTCACTAAGTAAATCATCGCACAGGATTGTGGCCATATTTTTGGAGTGAGAGATACACGTGAACCAGCAAACCATCTCTCCAAGGAGGATGAGGAAGATGCTTCAGGTCAATGAAGGAAAGGAGAAAAATGGAAGGCTAAGAAGTGGGCAAGGGCAGGAGCCCCATACAGCAGACTGGTGGGAGTGGGGGAAAGACAGTGAGGTGGGAAAAGCAATCGGGGGCAGGAAGGAGGAAACCTCAGGAGCCAAACCCCATCTTGGCTTCATGCCAGTGCGGTCGCTCAGCCAGAAAGTCTGGCTGGGGTCACTGGGTTCCCATCACCAATGTCCAAGCTCTGCTTCTGCCCAAGTGGCTCCCAGGCTCCTTGTCTCTCCCTGAATTCTGCACATGCCCATTAGGGGGCCTCGCTGTGTCTCTAGCTAACTTCTCCCTTTGCAGTGTTGGAAGACCTCTGGAAAAAACAGTTCCTCAACTTGTATTTTCAGCCCACCTAATTAATTCCTAAGAAAACCCGATTTGGGCAAAACTTTGGTGTTCCCACTTTTCCTCAGTTGGAGCTGTGTCTTTCTGCTTTTGAAAGACACCTCTTCCTCCTCAAGCAAACTTTTAACCTTTCTGTGTGGTGATTTCAGAACGCTTTATTTGATATACATTTAATCTGGATATTGTCAACGTATGTTTCAGTAGACTTTAAAATTATTATAAATTACTGGCTTTTCAAACCTTTTTTTAACTTTATTTTTCTTGACAGATGTGACATTTTTACTCTAGTTTCTCCCTCTTAAATGAAAAAATTCTTTGATTTCTACAGTTTAAAGTTTGCCTTCCCCCAGTGGGATGCTGAATTTCATTGTGGCTTGATGGCTGTTATACCCACAGATCAAAAGATCCTAAATCATACGGTAACATTCTCAACTAATGGGATTTTAGATATTACCTACAACGGTTTGTTTTTATTTTTGCTACTCTTAACATTACTAAAAATAACATGCACCCAAACATACAAAAGAAAAAGTAAACTACGGATTTTTCTTCAGTTGTTTTCTTGAGATTTCGGCTTACCTGGTACAGGTCATTTCTCATGTTGATAATGTCATCAGAAATCAAACCAGATGTGACTTCTAGTAGATCCCTCACAAGTTGAGAATGAAGGTGGATGATTGCTAAGTGTAAGACACTGGAATGAAAACACAGTGGCAATAATTAACTAAAATGTTAATGAAAAAGAAAAGATTCCCAAGATGTGGTTAGATTCAAGAATGGAATCTGTTCCCATACCTAGTTTTATTTGGCCCTAAAATGTTCTGAATCTATAAAATGTATTGAATCTGAGGTGGGATGCTGTCTCCAGAGGACCCGTCCCTCCTAACTGTCTGCCCAAGGCTGTTATGTTATTTGTGGTACCTGCCTGGCCTCTGGGAGCATTCATGTCTGACCCCTTGATGCATAAACACATTGAGGCTTCCAGCCCAGAAGCACCTAAGCTTAAATCCCAATTCTACCTCTATAGTATGGCTTTGGGTGGTTTTCCCCTCTACCTTTCCCCCTGACTTTTCCTGACACACAGATTTTATGTAAAATGAATGCCTGGCACTAGGGATTGTTCAGAAAACTTTGTTATCTCACCTAGCCCTGCTGCCCTCCTCCAAAATACAGTGTGGTGGCTTTTTAAAGATCTTTCTAGATCCCAAGAGGGGAGAATGGTGTGAAGCTTTTAACTACTGGAAGAAAATTCTTGCAGTAAACTTGTGAAGAAACAAAGTGATTGTATTTCCCACCACTCCTGCAAACATTCCAGCAAATATTCTCTCTACCTGGAACGTTTTTGCTCCTTTCTTCTGCCTGAACAATGCCTACTCCATCCTTTATATTCCAGTTCAAACCCGACATCCTCAGAGAATACTTTCCTAACCTCCTAAGTGGAGCAAGTTGTCCCTCTCAAATTTACTGCTTGGTTATGCAACTGCAGTTTTCTACACATTTTTCTCCTTCTCTGTCCTGTCATCTCTGGGGCAGGTTCTGTCTGAGTCAATCTTACAGCCCTAGCATGCAGTAGGGGCACAAAAATAAGAATGATAGAAGGAACCTAAGAGCTTACACTAACGATGCTGAACATACCGGTGGTGTCAAAGTCACTCAGAGAAGCATAATTCTTTTTTTTTTTTTTTTTTTTTTTTTTTTTTTT
>NC_045436.1:82373703-82400637 GCF_002776525.5 Piliocolobus tephrosceles | reverse complement strand
TTTTTTTTTTTTTGAGACGGAGTCTCGCTCTGTCGCCCGGGCTGGAGCGCAGTGGCCGGACCTCAGCTCACTGCAAGCTCCGCCTCCCAGGTTCACGCCATTCTCCTGCCTCAGCCTCCCGAGTAGCTGGGACTACAGGCGCCCGCCACCATGCCCGGCTAGTTTTTTGTATTTTTTAGTAGAGACGGGGTTTCACCGTGTTAGCCAGGATGGTCTCGATCTCCTGACCTCGTGATCCACCCGTCTCGGCCTCCCAAAGTGCTGGGATTACAGGCTTGAGCCACCGCGCCCGGCCTAAGAAGCATAATTCTTTTAATTATTGAAAAACATACTATTAAAATTCAAAACAATAACAATAGCAATCATTTTAACAGTGGCTACTATTTTTGGGGAGCTTTGATTTACCAGACTATGCTAAGCATTTAATATATGTTGTCTTTTTATTATAACAATAATCCTAGGAGGTAGGTAATATTATCTTTGCTTTTTGGCTAATGAAACTGAGACTTGTAGGCCTCATATAACTCAGTCAAGGCCATAAGTGGTGAAGCTGGGATTCAAGCCAAGGTCTGTCTTACTCCAAAGCCATCTCTTAATCCCTTAAGCAATCCTCCTGCATAGGGGATACATGTGCACTGCTCTAAAGATGTGCAGACGAATGTCTAAGAAGATGACCACTCCAGAGCATGGACAGATTGAGGTGCAGAGCACACTAAAGCATCTCACAACAAAACTACATCTGGGACATGAGGTACAGGCTGGATCTTCTCTAAAATAAGCTATCAGGTGCCACTTTACTCAAGCCTCTTCCTTAGCAATAGCAAGTATATCATACTTGGGATTAACACTGGCACAGAAGAGCCTAAAAAACTAAACTGTGATTTTGCTACTTGAGAAATATTTTAAAATGGATGATCTCAGGGTTTCACTATTGCTTCTTGAAATGTGATACTGGAAGAAGACTTCTGAAAAGGGCCTAAACTCTGACATAGACATGATGCACATATACCAAGAAAAAGGTCATACTTCTAAAACTGCCCGAAAATTTCCATGTGCAGCTCAGCATTTCATAGCAGAAGTACATTCCCCCTCCCCCTCAAATCCTCACACCCTTATGGGAATTTCCCCAATAGCAGAAGTTTTATATATTTTTCTTTATTGTATTTTCTATGATGACTAACGGCCACAGGACTCAGACTATTAGCCAAATATGATGGACTGAATTAAAACAAGAGACTTGGGCTGTGATGGCCAAAAGCTGCCCTTTACCTACACTCTTCTGAGGATCCTTTGGTCTCTCCAAGTCCCACCTCTATGGCCTCTCTGAGAGCCGGCTTGTGTGAGTGTGCTTGGGTCTTAGGAGGGAACTTGCACGTGCCTCGCCTTGTATCCCTTCCTACAATCCCCCCTTCAGATATCAGCACTTCCTTTCTAACCTGCACGTGCTCATCTTCTTAAGACTTATCAATTCAACAGGTCCCTGGAAATGCCACTTGAAACACTGCTATCCTGTCTCGGTTAACTGCTTTTTCTTGTGGTTGTATGCTATTGAATGCTAACTGGATTATTTAACCCTGAAAAAGCATTCTGCTGTTCATGGCCTTACACCAAGAAGGTTGTACTGGTGCCTCTCATACTGTATAACAAGGCCAGTGGTTATACCACATCCTTGGTTACGTTGCAAGGAACGAGAACAAAGGTGTCTCTGCTTGAAACCCTGAGGTTGTTACTTTCCTAAAGTGCTTGGTTTAATTTTTAAACTGAGGTCTAAAACACAGCACTCAAGAGCTCTTCCACAGAAAAGGATTTCTCTGTGTTGATGCTATTTTAGGAAGGTTTTAGATAAGGCACTTGACTTGAATGTGAAGGCTGCTGTTTCTTGTTATTTTTATAGGCTTTCGAGATACTTTAAAAGTCTCAATGAAAGGACTAAGAGAACTGTTTTAGAAAGAAGCCAGGTGGCTTTGCAAATACAATCTCAGTAATAGCAGGAATGGAAGGCATGGTGTTTGGAATGTTCGACTCCCACGCATGGGCTGGAGCAGTCACAAAAGTCTGAACCAGTCACAGACTGGTGACCATCAGAAGAGGTAGTAGAGAAGAAACCAGTAACTGGGAAAGAATGACCAATCCCTCTTAATCTTTCTGTTGTTGTTGCTGCCTTTATTGGGCTTTTTCTTGAGTACACTGTCATTATAAATATGCAGCTGGGATAACAAGGCTTCAGGGATTTGGTAGGACTCTTAACAATTCTCCAAATATTATTTCAATAAACAAAGTGAGGCTTTTCAAAAAGTACCATTACCTATACACATCTTAGTTGGCTTGCCCAGAGAGATTCAGTCTTAGATGAGTCCTCCAGCTACTACAGATTCCAACAGATGACAGCAGCAGGATGGAGCAGCAAATTGTGCTACTTAACCTTATTCACACTAGTTTTCTTGATCGTTCCAGTTAGAGGACTCAATACATTTGAACAATTATTTTTATCTCTAGTCAGTATGTATTATACGATGCTCTTCTTTTTCCCTACCCAGAACAACCTATCATGCAAAAAATCCTGACTTACCTGTCCCCATTCTCATCCTGCACGGCAGTGAGATGGCGCTGGACGGCCAGCAGCATCTTCACGTCTCCTGTCACTGCGTAGTCGAAAAGGGCATTGGCATGCCTCTTTGCAAGCTGCATAGCCTTCTCTAGAAAGAGGTTATCTGTAAGGCAATGACCACAATCATAGTTGAGTGTTCCTACTTTTGTTTTATGAGTATGGCATGCTCAAGGTCAAACTGACCAGCATCAGTGTTCTGACACCTTGACACATCATTTTAGTTGAAAATGCTCTTTCAATGCTTTTGGATTGTGAAAAAGCAGAATTGGACATTGGGTCATTGACAAGTATAGTTAGAGATTGATCTTAAAGAATCTATGTGTGGTTTGTTAGAGGAAAAAAGTTTAGAAATGTGTTATTTTAAGGGAACAACCATTATCTGTTATTTTAAGGAAAACAATCTCCAAACAATGTTAGATTTTACCATGATTTTAAATCACCAATATCTTGGTGAAATAATCCTTCATTGGGATCTCTAACAATTAGCTTGTTAGGCAATGTGTGAAAAAACACACGTCTCTGCCATAAACAGAGACTTTCCATGAGACACTCATGTTTTTGTAAAGTTTGTTCCATTAAGGTCAGGGAATGGCAATTGTGACCTTTGGGCCAAAACCTGTTTATGGTCTGCTTTTCATATAGTTCCCTAGCTAATCATGGCTTATACATTTTTAAAGGGGTGTAAAAAAAAAAAAGGCATATGTGATAGATACCACATGTGGCCACCAACTCTAATTGCTTTTACAGATGTCTTCTTAGTACGATCTAGGATGACCTAGAATCATGACACATATGCTAATAAGTATTGGTTCAGAGTAAACGCAAAAGTACATTTTCTCCTAATCCTACTTATTCAAAGAGGGCAACAAGATAAAAAGAAAAGTTCCTATTTTAAGGCAAAGTTCTATTTCAGTATGATGGTTAAGCCAGAATCTAGAGAGGGTGACTATTAAGCTTGTAGAAATACTTCTCTATTTATCTGTGCCAGAAAAGAAGTTGATTATCTCTCACAATACCCTAAAACTGCATGATTATGACTGGAGAATGTACATGTAAATTTCTGTACTTTACATTCAAAGATAACAGAGCAAAAATGGAAATCCCAGTGTGAATAAAATGATCTGACATATGCTCTTCCAAAGCCATACAGAACTTTGAAGAGTACACTAAACTAGATATTGATATGTCATCTTTAGATTAGCAGATACCTCACTTTGGGAGGCCGAGACGGGCGGATCACGAGGTCAGGAGATTGAGACCATCCTGGCTAACACGGTGAAACTCCGTCTCTACTAAAAAACACAAAAAACTAGCCGGGCGAGGTGGCGGGTGCCTGTAGTCCCAGCTACCCGGGAGGCTGAGGCAGGAGAATGGCGTGAACCCGGGAGGCGGAGCTTGCAGTGAGCTGAGATCCGGCCACTGCAGTCCAGCCTGGGCGACAGAGCGAGACTCCGTCTCAAAAAAAAAAAAAGATTAGCAGATACCTTTCTACACCTAGGACTGACCCCTCCCCAGCCAACCAATAGAACACAATTTGTGTGCTCACTTACCCTGAACCCTAGCACTCTCTTCTTTTGCTCTTGTTGCATACGTTAGAGTGACCTCACCATTCCCATCAGTGGCCTTGCTGGGCTCCTGATTGTGCTCTGTGGTTTCAATGACTTTCCCAAAGAGGTTTACAGTGTTTCTGTCATCACTTCTGTCACAACCTTCAGAGTCCTTTTTAGATTCAGTGTCCATGGTTCCTAAGATAAATGCAAAAACATCAGATTTTTCTCAGTAAAATGTATTAATTTAGTGATAATTCACTATTCCAATGCAGGTCAGATAAAGGTAAGAGGCAAGTTTGCTGCAAAAGGAAAAGAAAAAAAATAATTTAAAATTCTTTTAAAAATGGTCATATCATAAATAGCATGTTTTGGAGATATTCTAAACTCAATTCTAAAAATCATTTTTAGTATACTTCTAAAATCTTAGATCTCATTTTGCTTATTTACTTGTATAGGATAAAAATGAAATAAAGCTCTTCTGTGAATTGCAGAAAAGTTGAATTTTTAAAGTTCTTGAAAGCAGAGCAGTTTTTTCCTAACGCTAATGAACAAAGCAAGTCATAAAGACATGTTGTCAATTCACATTCTTTAGTATGGGAGCTATCCAGTGTACCATTCCTGATCATCCTCTTTCAGGTTCAACTATGTTATCTGACAGATACTATGAGAGCATCTAGCTTTTATGGTGGAGACCTGCTTCAAATTCTTGTTCTGCCACTAACTTCTGTGTGCTTTCAGTGAGTATAAACATTTCTGAACTTTGGTGTCTTTTGTGTGCAAAATGGAGATACTATTTTCCATATAGTGCAGTCATGAAGATAACAGTTAAAACATGTACAAGCACTTGGCACAAAAATAGGTATTCAATAAATGGGAAGACTTCTTTATAGTATTACTTCTTCCATGGGTACACTAGAATGGACCTGTAATGTAAACTATCAACACGTGGTTTAACTGCAGCTTCTCAGGTGATGACTTGATGGGAAAAGACAAACCCTATAAAACTCAAAATGATTTCGGAAGTGTACTATTTGAGAAAACGAGAGCCAGAATATGTAAGTTTGGTGATGTTTAAAATGTTTGAATAGTCAGGTCTCTGTATATCTCTTTTCAATGCTCTTTTCTTTCCTCTGTTCATGCCACTTACAAAGTAAATATATAAAATATAAACAAGGAATAGAGTTTATACTAGCCACAGGAAATAATATCTTTTGGAAAAAGTATCTTCTCAGTTTATTTGCATTAATCAATTATTTTTCAAGATGATAATACTGTTGTGATAGATTTTAAAAACCCTTTTTAGGGTTAATTATTTTTTTCCTTTCTTGGTATTAAGAATAAAGCATTACTTACCATGCTTCATCCCAGCATTAGATTTAGTAGTTCCAGGATGGAAGGTAATCCCACCGTAAGTAGGAAATCCATAGTGCGGGAAGCTATACCCTGAAATGGCAAGTAAAACAAATGAAACATCATGAAGATATTTTACAAGACTCAGCACAACTTAGTGTCTGTCTGTCAGGTGAGCACAGCCTTTGGTGTGAAAGGACAGTACTGTGCCCACACATGGTGCTTCTGTTGAGACTCAGACACATGGTGGGGGTCATGGGACCATCAGAATTCCACTTTGATAAAGTTTACATTTTGGCAACTCTGACAGCACCCCAGATTTGGGGAGTGGTTGCGATGGAGAAAGCCTCCACTCCTATGTGAAGGGGAGAGGCTAACAGTGAGGGTCACCAACCAAACTCAGACTTGCCTATGTAGAAAACATTAAAATAATCCCTTGAGGAAAAAAACTAAATCAAACAAAGCACAGAAAAACATACTGACTCCTCAATGGAAAAATGGCCACCACTGTTCACTCCTAGGCAATTTTGGTGGAAGCACAAGCTGGTACAACTCTTTGGGGAAGCAGCTGGCATTAGATGTCATGCCCTCTGACACAGTAACTTTACAAAGACTCTAATTTACAAAAGTAATCTGGAATAAATGAAAAGTTATGTGGATAGGAGTTCAGTATAGCATTTTACATAGAAAACAGGAAACTACATGTAAGTAAGTTATTCTATGGTTTGTTCACTTGAGGAAATGAGTCATTAAAATGATGCTTAAAATTTACGCTTAGGTAAAGTTCATATTACTGGAGGAAATGTTTATGTTAACATCTCAGGTAAACATTGCACATATGACTCTATACATACAGTCATGGTGCAAAAGATAGTAAAATAGTATTACAAATAAATGGATTAAAATAAAATGCATGATGATGATCACAGTTGTATTCAGGGGAAAATCCATAAGTATCTACTACAACATATACATAAAAAATAGTAGTAGTTAACCTTTGATGGCAGATTTTATGTATTTTCAAATTTTCCACAATGTATTATATAGAGATGTTTAATATATAGTTATATTGTAGTACGTATGATATAAAATTTTTTCAATGTTTCCAAACAAAAACAAGACAACCATGTCAAAAACCATAAAAGAGAAATATAGTAAAGTGTTTAGGGAGGCACTCATTAAAAACTGGCTTTGGGGTACCTTTTTTCTTCTTAAAGGCTTTTGAGATTACCTACATATTGTAAAATGAACATGGATTTCTTTGAAAAATAAATTGACATTTGTCAGGAAATTTTAATTAATATACTCAATAATATCATAGCCAGTCAACTCACAGACATGCTCAGAAACCAAAGAAAAGAAAATTCTACCCTCTCCAATATGAAAAAGTTTTAGAAAGAATAGGTATTTTTGTACCTGGCCCTGTACTTCCAGTGCCCCCTCCTCCACCGCCACTACCAAACATGCCTCCGCCTCCAGCTCCAGCGCCACTCCCACCGCCGAAACTATCCGAAAAATTGGGCATGAGTTTCTGCCGTTTCCTCTGTACTTCTTCTTTATCTGTATTTAAAGGAAGAGAAACCAGAGGAGAAAAGATTGATTCGGTCCCACCACTAGCCACAGAAAGACCACTGATTCTAATAGTATTTTTAAACATCTTAAAGGGAAATAGAAAGCACTCAAAGAGGAAGAGATGCTAAATTTCAAGAAGCATTATATTTATTCCAATGGGTATGAATGCTAAAAGCTAGCTCCAGAGAGACCACAGAGCAGTACACACCCAAATCCACTCTACAACAGTTTCTTCAGTCCCCAGTGTTGTTAAAATTAGTGAAATATTTGATTGTCCATCAAAAAGATACTGAAGATACTGAATAAAAAAATTATTGATCCTTTTGCTTGGTCACACAAAATAACCCGTTAATAAGTTAACATTTATTATACATCTACAATGAGCTAAATGTTGGAAATAAAAAAAAGCATGACATAATGTCTTTGCTGTCAAGAACCCTCCAACATAATTTTAAGATAGTGGGGGAAAGACTTAGTGAGACAGCACTATAACACTACATACATTAAATTCATGGTGCAGATCAGTGTTCTAGGAGTTTCAGGAAAACCTTTTAGGAGGTCACTGAAGGATGGGAAATTCAGAAAAGGCTTCTCAAAATCAATTTTATATAAGAAGAGGAAAAAGGAAGATGTTCTGGGAAGGGGATATGGAGGAAAACAATAATGAAGGAAAGACGTACATGGGGCGCTTATGAGAACAGGAGTAGATAAGTTTGGCTGAAGTGAAAGTTTAGTACAGGCATGCCTCTGAGATATTAAAAGGTTCAATTCCACATTACTGCAATAAACCAAGTCACATGATGTTTTTGGTTTCCCAGCACACAAAAAAATTATGTTTACACTACTATAGGCTATTAAGTGTGCAACAGAATTATGTCTTAAAAAGAAGCAATGCACATATCTTAATTAAAAACACTTTATTGCTAAAACAGGCTAACAATCACCTGAGCCTACAGCAGGTTGTAATCTTTGTACTGGTGGATGGTCTTGCCTCGATGTTGATGGCTGCTGACTGATGAGGGTGTTGGCTACTGAAGGCTGGGTGGTTGTGGCAATTTTTAAAAATAAGACAACAATGAAATTTGTTGAAGTCTGTCAATTGACTCTTTCTTTCACAAAGATTTCTCCATAGTATACAATGCTGTTTGACAGCATTTTATCCACAGTTTTAACTTCCTTCCACACGAGGGTCAATTCTCTCAAACCCTGCTGCTGCTTTATTAAGTTTAAGGAATATTCTAAATTATTGTCATTTCAACAATGTTCACAGCATCTTCTCCAGGAGTAGATTCTATCTCAAGAAACTACTTTCTTTGCTCATCCATAAGAAACAATTCCTATCCATGAAAGTTAAATCATGAGCAGCAGTTCAGTCCCATCTTCAGGCTCCACTTCTCATTCTCATTCTCTTGCTATTTCCACCACATCTGCTGTTACTTCCTCCACTGAAGCCTTGAATCCTTCAGTGTCACCCATGAGGGCTGGAATCAATTTATTCCAAATTCTTATTCATGTAGATATTTTGACCTCCTTCAATGAATCACAAATGTGCTTAATGGCATCTAGAATGGTAAATCCTTTCTGCAGGGTTTTCAATTTACTTTGCCCAGATTCATCAGAGTAATCACTATCTATGGCAGGTACAGCCTTACAGAATGTATTTCTTAAACAATAAGACTGAAAGCCAAAATTACTTTTTGATCCATGGGCTGCAGAATGGCTGTTAGTAGGCATGAAAACATCCCCTTCAGAGCTCTTGGGTGACCGGGTGCATTGACAATGAGCACTACCATTTTGAAAGGAATCTTTTTTTTTTTTTTTTCTCAGAGCAGTAGGTCTCAACAGTGGGTTTAAACATATTCAGTATACCATGCTGTAAACAGATGTGCTGTCATCCAGGTTTTCTTGTTCCATTTACAGAGCAAAGGCAGAGTAGATTTAGCATAATTCTTAAGAGCTCTAGGATTTTTCAGAATGATAAATGAGCACTGGTTTCAATTTAAAGTCACCAGCTGCATTAACTCTTAACAAGAAAGTCAGCTTTTTTTTTTTTCTTTTTCTTTTTTTTTTTTTTGAGACAATGCCCAGGCTGGAGTGCAGTGGTGCAATCATAGCTCACTGCAGCCTCGATCTTTTGTGTTCAAGTGATCCTCCCACCTCAACCTCCTGAGAGTCAACCTGTTTTTAAAAGCTTTGAAGCCAGGCATTTTTACATCTTCTCTCTAGTTATGAAAGTCCTAGATGGCATCTTCTTCCAATGGAATGTTGTTTCTTGTACACTGAAAATCTGTTCGGTGTGGCTACCTTCATCAATTTTCTGAACTAGATCTCCTGGATAACTTGCTGCAGCTTCTCTGTTAGCATTTGTTGCTTCACCTTGCACTTTTATGTTACAGAGATGGCTTCCCTTTTAAACCTCATGAACCAACAACCTCTGTTAGCTTTCAACTTTTTTTCTGCAGCTTCCTCACCTCTCTAAGCCATCATAGAATTGAAGAGAGTTAAGGCCTTGCTCTGGATTAGGCTTTGGTAAAAGGGAATGTTGTGGCTGGTTTGATCTTCTACTCAGACTACTAAAACCTTCATATCAGTAATAAGGTGGTTGTGCTTTCTTATCATTTGTGGGTTAACTAGAGTAGCACTTATAATTTCCTTCAAGAAATGTTCTTTTGCATTCTTGGCTAACTGGCACAAGAGGTCTAGCTTTGGGCTTATCTCAGCTTTTGACACGCCTTCCTCACTGAGCTTAATGATTTTTGGCTTTTGATTTCAAGTGAGAGGTGTGACTTTTCCTTTCACTTGAACACTTGGAGGCCACTGTAGGGTTATTAATTGGCCTAATTTCCATATGGTTGTATGATAGGGAATAGGGAAGCCTGAGGAGAGGGAGAGAGATGGAGGAATGGCCAGTAAGAAGAGCAGTCAGAACACACACAACATTTATCGATTAAGTTTGCCATCTTATATGGACACTATCTGTGGTACCCCAAAACATCAAAGATCACTGTTCACAGACCACCATAACAGATACAATAATCATGGAAAAGTTTCAAATATTGAGAGAATTACCAAAATGTGACATAGAGACATAAAGTGAGTACATGCTGTGGGAAAAATGGCACCAATAGACTTTCTTGACACTATTGCCACAAACCTTCAATTTGTAAAAATCACAGTATCTGCAAAGTACAATGAAACAAGGTATGACTGTATAAGGAATTCTTGAGAAATGGGACAACACTGTGGAGCACCTGGAGAATGAACTTATATGCAAGAAAGCCGCTGAATGTTTTTGAACAGGGAAATAGGATGGTATTTTAGGAAGTCCATCTTTTACTTGTGTGTGGGACATACTAAAGAGTCAAAGTGAGAGGCAGAGACAGTGCAGACATAAGTGATGGAGGCCCATACCTTAGTGGTCACCATGGTAATAAAAATGGGGTAGATGCCAGAAACACAGTAAACGAGGGGTCTGTAACCTCTGGTGACTGATGAGATACGGGGGGCTAAAAGTCTAAGACCGCTATTTGACTACAGTACAGTGATGCCCTCTGAGACTTTTGATTGCCTTTTTTTCTTTTTGTTTGTTTTGTTTTCATCTTTCTGTTTCTCACTATCTGTGCTTCTCACCAGCCCCAATGCCCTTTTGAGTTCCGTCACTGCCTATGTGGTGTTACTGTGTTCTCGTTTCTTCTTTCTGTTTCCCTTTCTTTCTCTTCTTTTTCTATCATATATTTTGTTTTTCTTTCTTCTCTTTTTTGGGCTGGAACAGTTAAGGGGGTTTTATTTCATTTTTTCAAATTAAATAAAGTCAATGAGGTATTCTTTTTTTGATCAGGAGCTGAATCCTTAACAA
The DNA here is from genome assembly GCF_002776525.5 of Piliocolobus tephrosceles. NCBI lineage: Eukaryota > Metazoa > Chordata > Mammalia > Primates > Cercopithecidae > Piliocolobus > Piliocolobus tephrosceles. The sequence goes on along the minus strand of NC_045436.1, from coordinate 82,389,701 downwards.
TTGTTCTATTTCTGATTCTTCAGTGTCAGTTCTGTCATGCTTATGTTCAGAAAGATCTTCGATTATTTCTAATTCTGTGGTTGTTTCAGTCACCTTAGGGCTAGAAAGAAGGTCGCTGTTTACTGATTATCTCATGATCATCTAACTGCAGGTGAAAGATGAAGCACGGGAAAGTAGGGTAACAAAGTACGCTTTAATAGTTATTCAAAAGCTGAACATGTCCAGACTTCCTAGGAAAAAAAAAAAAACAAACCAAGGTTGCCAAATTTTGAGAAAAATATGCTTCTACTAGAAGGGGGATGACCTTGAAGTGGAGAAACTTTAAAGACTTCCTTATCAAATATTTTTAGATTCAGATTTATAATTTCCCCATCAGTTATAACTAATTTACAGCTATACTCATGACTGTTCACTGCAGACATATGAAACACAAGAGGGAAGCAGGCAACTTATTTATCTTCAGAAATAAATGTTATCTATTGACATGGATTCCAGCAAAGAGACTAGTTAGTATTTTCTATGTATTCCTTTTACTTTTTAAAGCAGACAGATATTTATTGGCTGTATTTCACTATAAAATGGGAATTTTAAAGGCAAGATTCCAATGACAAGAAACTGATACAGAACATTCCACATAAGCTTTATAAAAGAACCTGCTGTCTGAATCTCCACAGAATTGAATATGGGGACTTTCGCACTCCATGTTCAGGGGATCATTTATCCTTGCAGTCTGTTTTTGACAATGGCATCATGGGATGTACTATGAAACATCAACCTATTTTAGAAGGAACCGAAGCGGCCACTTACTACAAGTTCTCCTTTTGCAGGAGAGGAAACTGAAGCTAGGAAGGGTTAGGTGGCTTATCTGAGGTCAGAACAGAGTCAAGATCAGTCTCAAAGTGCAGTAATGTTTTCATTATGTCAGGCTGTCATTCTTTTGAAAACACTCCAAAATAGCTTTGTGTAACAATTACCAATGACTTTAATAATCAGTGACTTCACATAATAGTTGATGACTATAATAGTTTAATTCACAAATATAGATAACCTCCCAGTGTTTGCTACCTATTCTTGTGAATGTGCCTTAAAAGTACCTCATTCTCACTTTTCAAGTTTTAGTTTACCAGTAAAGGTGCCTGCATTTATCTTGGCCATATCTTTCATAATTTAAAGATTATGATTCTGTTTATCCCTAATTTCCATCTTCCAGATTGAAAAATCATTATGGTTTTTTTTTTTTTTTTTTTGCTTTGTATAGCAGTTCCTCAACTATCTTCCTTCCTTGCCAATCATCCTTCTCTTGATTATTTCAATTGTCTCCCCTGGACCCAACCATCTCCAATAAGTTTTTGTGAAGTACAACGTCGATGACCATAGAGGATGCAGAGCTCAGGGCTGGTTCTGTATAATGTTTTATATTTACGTCTAACATCTTACCTGATGATAATCAACATATTACCAGCTTTACAGATGAGGACGGCAGCTTGGCTGGTAAATCAATAAGTCAGTACACAGATACTTAATGAGCATTTTCTATGCAACCTATATTGTTCTAGATGGCCTATGACCTAAAGAAGATTCTTTGTACTTGGGGTGGTAGGAAGACAACAGACCCATAAATAAACAGATAAGACAAGTTTACATATTGATAAAAATAATGAAGAATATAAAATTAGGCAATAAGATAGAGAATGACTACAGAGACGGGGGGTAAGGGAAAGTGTGTTCAATGACTTCTGAAAAATGTATACAATGTTTCCCTGGGTTGTATAGTTTGGATCCAAATTATCTACTTCAATGCCAAATGGCCTACTACTTTTCTGACCAGTTACATTGCCTGGCCAGATTATTTCTCCTTGGTCCTATTATCTTGAGTTTTTACAATCCAGAAGTTTTCTACAGAATAAAGTAATTTGTTGTCCTCATATATATATGTTGTCCATTCTTTCCTTCAGAACTCAATGGGTAAGTATTTCTCCAGATAGTTCTCACACTTTGTATTGTATGAAGCTTTAAATCAATGACAGCCTGGAAGATATGTGCATGAAGCATACAGGTGCAATTTAGAACTTTCAGGTGACCCCATTCTCTAATCCCAGCATCAGATAGTTCCTACTATGATAAGAAACCATTAATCACCTCAACATGCCCCTGCTATAACATACTTTTCCGAGGCATAGATACCACTGGGAAAGGGAGACAGGCAGACTAGATACCAACCTAAGCTTTAAATGTTTCTAGGTTCATACACACACAGGTAACCTGGGTTTTCTTTCTTCATGATTCTTTGTGCTAGCAAAATCTGACATTATTTGAAGACATATTTCTGGAGAAGAAATCTATTTTTTTCCTCAGAAAGTCTAAAAAAATTATTCATATTTTTCTTCTGTGTCTACTTTTAAAGAAGGGTTTAAATTAAAGCAGTGATTTTCACATCATTTTGTGTAGGCAGAAGCATTCAAAAGACCTCCAGAAGCTCTTGGTAGGGAAGTGAGGAGAGGTGGGACAGCCTTCTTGGAAGGCCAAGCTGGCAGGGCCCTTCACCCCTATTTTAACCAAAGCCTACCAGGTCCATACACTGGGATTTTGTATGAAATCTCATGTGAAGAAAGTTATTGTGCTGACAATGTTTTCAAACCACCAGGATATAGAATACACTACAAATGTGACCAAACAATGAAGAGGCCACAACCTCAGAAAAGAAACAAGAACTTGTAGAACCGTTTTCTAAACGCTCCTGTGGCAGCACGAATTCTAGGAAAGGAAAGCCCTCTTCAAAGATTACCTATCACATCTTGCTTTCACAGGAGCCAACACCCACCCATGTGGCTTGTTGCTGCTGCACCTTTGCGGTTTCCAACCTCAGCAAGGATCTGGGTGCCCCGTGGCAATCATTTTACTGACCTCCCTTCCCAGTCTCACTTCCCTCCAACTGAGGGGTTTCTAATTTTGTTTATGCCACAGCCCCTTATGCAGTCTGGTGAACTCTATGGATCTCTTCTCAGAATCATGGTTTTCAGTATGTAAAATACAAAATAGGATTTCAAAAGAAGCTGATGATATTAAAGTACATTTCTATTCACAGACTCTTTGGGGGTCAGTGGACTCTAGGTTAAGAAATACCTTTGAATGGTGACTTGGTGCCTGTTGTATCTCGTTTTGAGATGATTCTGATGCTAAATTTCTCACCCTGTCCTCTCTTGAGTTCCAGTTCTGCCTTTTGATCTGCCTACTAAGAACTTACACTTGACTTTCCCACAGGGACCTAAAATATAACATGTTTTACTCTGAGTTCCCTCTTTTCCCACCCAAATCTACTTTTGCTCCCTTGTTCCTTTCATCAAGTCAACCACATCACAAACTTCCTGGTCAAGGAGTCTTAGACCCATCCATGACTCCCTGTCTCTCCTACATCTCCAACCTGTAGGCCCTCTTGACAGTATCACCGTGCTCTCTCTTGAGTCCACCATCTCCTTTCATTCCTGGCACTAGGACCTTTACCAACTTCACCGTTTCTCACTTGGATTCTTGCATTACTCTTCTGACTCATCATCTGCCTCCTAAATGGTACTCTTAGTGGTGACATAAAGAAGTCAGAGCCATCATTCCAAACCTAGGCGGGCCTGGCTATCCCTCTCCAGAATTAATGCAAAATTCTTAAGCTGCCACTCACAGCCCTCTTTAGCCTGGCCCTGGCCTTCCTCACCTACATTGGCCTTCATGTCCATCTCAGCACTAAACACTTGTTTCCCTCTGCATAAACGCTAACCGTGTTTACCTCTCTCTTTAAGCTCCTCAAGTAACCTAAGCCTAGAGAACACTTTCCTTCTCCATTTAACACCCAACTGCTGAAACACACCCCAAATGTTAAGGGCCAAATGTTATCTCCTTGATGAAGCCTTCTTTTTGGAGGCTGCTTTAGAATAAAGGGACCAAGGGCTCTCTCTTCAACATTCTCATATATTTTTATGGATGCTTCACTTTTTGTACTTATTAAAATCATAATTTACATTATAACTATTTAAGAAAACTGTGAGTGCCCTTTCTTAAAGCATCTTTTGTGAGAGAAAGAATGACGCCTTACTCATTTTCATAGTTTTGCAGTGCACGTTGGCCAAGTTTTCTGTTCCACCGCCTGAGGCTGGTTGACTGACTGGCTGATTCTCCTAAAGAGCAAGCCTGAGTTTTTCATCTCAGCTGCTTGAACTCTGAGTCAGTCAAGAAATGTTAGATTCTCAAATTCAAAGACAAATTCTCAACATCTAAATCTCATATAAGCTTGGTGGAAATAACATTATTTTAAAAAGTTGGACTAATTCCATGACCTCAGAAGAATATACTACTGTCCGTTCTAAAAATAAGCACTGTGGACCCAGGGACCTGTTACTAGGAAGCTGTTCAAAGGAGATGACTAACTGATCTCTTCTAATTAGCTTGTCCTCCTCTCAGAACAAGTACAATGGCCAGACACGGAAGCTCAAGTCTGTTATCCCACACCTTGGGAGGCCAAGGCCAGAGGACTGCTTAAGGCCAGGAGTTTAAGGCCTGCCTGGACAACGTAGGAAATCCTCGTTTCTATTAAAAGTAAAAAAAAAAAAAAAAAAAAAAATTAGCCTGGCATGGTGGTGCACACCTGTAGTCCCAGCTACTTGAGATGCTGAGGCAGGAGGATTGCTTGAGGCCAGGAGTTCAAAGTTGCAGTGAGCTATGATTGCACCATTGCACTCCAGCCTGGGCAACAGAGTCAGACTCTGTTTCAAAAAGATAAATAAAATAAAATAAAATAAAATAACAAATGAGCATTAGATTTTAAACAACTGACTTACCTTTGATTTCAGGATAGTAGAGGAAAGGTTTTGGTTCACTGGTTTCCAAGTCAGATTTCCTCCGAAGCTGGACGAACACAGAGGCTGGTTTCGTAATATTAACATCTTTATACTTTGGAGTTTTGAAGACGATGGCAAACTGCAGGATACAAAGAACCACATGTTGGTGTAGGACTACATTTTTTTTTTTTTTTTTTGCAGTAATGCTACTCATTAAACACATTCCTTATGCTTTTCTTTATATCCAATGTTTAGACACAGTGTACTAAAAAACAGTGTCCTGGAGAAAGTTCCAAACTAAGAATTCTATACCGATACATTTTTATGAAATTGCTACTGTAAAATCAAAATACAATGCTGTGCTAATGTACTACAAATCTTTATTATTTCATTTGTCTTATATTTCGAATGTCTTCTAGTTGTAAATGTCATGCTTATAAAATTCACTGCATATACTTTCTTCTCTTCCAAACAGCCTTAAAAGCCTCCAAGATTATTTATAGCAACATCAGAAAGACTGTGTATGGAAAGAGAGAGATGGCTACAGGCCAGTGATGAAGAGAAGAAACTAAACATTGCTTACATTGGCATCATAACACATTAGTTCTTGGTGGTATGTTAGGGATTTTAGCATTTTTCAGTTTGAATTTTGACTATGTAATATATTCACAGGGCTAAAGATTTTGTAAAATATAAAAAAGCATACAGTGGTATTCTCTTTGACATTCTTGTTCCCCATCCATGCAGTTCCTACAGTGTACCAGCCAGTGGTAAATACTGTTATTAATTTCTTAGGTATCCTTCCAGAATTTCTTTATGCATGAACATAGAATCATTTCTACATGCATTTTGTTCTACACCCATCTTTTAAAATATTTTAACACTGTAAAATTGAGAACCTTCTTTATTAGTTCACAGAGTACTCATTATTTTGAATAACTATATGATATTTCATCAAAAGGATAGACCATAACTTAACTGGTCACTTATTGATGAATATTTGGATTGTTTCCAATTTTTTTGTTAACATAATACTTTTCAATTACTTGTAAATAGGAGAATAATCATTAAAGTGGGGGCTCAGCATTGTCATCTCTTAGTCATTTAGTTGCCACTGGGAAATCTTCATTTAACAGGACGACATCAGCTTCAATTAGAAGATGACTCCTAGAACACCCTTTTAACAGGTCTCATTATAATTACTTTGGTAGAACACTAAAAATATTTTCACTACAGGACCTGTGGGGCACTGTCTTATGGGTTAGGGGATTAGGCACCAAGTTAAATTATCTTGCCAACATCTCAGAGCAAACGATCTAACAGAACCTTGCCCATAACTCCACAGTAGGTAACTTTTTTGGATGACCTGCATGAGTCTTCAAAAGAGTACTGTTTTATGGAAGTTATATATTTACGATTTTTCCTTTTTATAGATGGAAGCTAAGTACTAAATTTCAACAAGGCAGAAAGTGTAAAATGATGATAATAATATGAATCATGCCTATAATTCCAGCATTTTGGGAGGCCAACGTAGGATAATCGCTTAAGCCCAGCAGTTCAAGACTAGCCTGAGCAAAATGGCAAGACACCACCTCTACAAAAAAAATAAAAATGAAAAAACTAGCTGGGCATGGTAGTATGCCTGTAGTCCCAGATATTTGGTAGGTTGAGACAGGAGGATCCCCCGAGCCCAAGAGTTGGGGGATACAGTGAGCTGTGATTGTACCACTGCACTTCAGCCTGGGTGTCAGAGTGAGATCCTATCTCTAAAAATAATAAGGATTAATAATAATAATAATAAATCACTTACTTGTCTATGAACATCTGTGGGGGAAAAATCTCCAAATCCTTCCCAGACTCCGCCATTTTCCTCCTCTTCATAAAATCGAATCTGGATGTCATCTGCAAACAATCACACTGAAGTGTGTAATTTCACGTAGTGTAATAATATTTATAAACATGCTGAAAAATAAAACTGGTTTAATATTCTACTTACTATCTATTTACTTTTAAAAAACAAGATCAAAAGGTTAAGTCTTTTAAAATCTTCACAAATCACTGACTTTTTTTTAATTATTTACCATAGTAATGTGCCCCAAGTTTCATTCACCATGAGAGAATACTAGATTTACCTAGTTAACCTGAATTTTCTTTTAATCTTTGACCTTACTGCTTCTCCATCCTTAAGCCAACCCTGAGAAACATGAAGAATATTAGAATCCCAAGAGGCAGTGCAATTCAATATATAGATGTACATACAATTTACTTATATAAGTTTTACTATTAATATATGGCAGATGCTATTCTAAGTGCTTCATATATACACATATTAACTGATTTCATTCTCACCACAACTTTGTGGTGTAGACGTACTATTATTATCTTCACTTTGCAAAAGAGAAACTGGGGTCCAAAGAGGTTAACTACTTGTCTGAGGTTGAACAGCTAGTACATGGAGGAACCAGGATTTGAACATGGACAGTATAATTTCAGAGTCCAGGCTCTTAACACACTATTAAACTGTCTCACTATAATAGTCTCTTAGTTCATACTGAGTAACTGGTCAAAATACTATAATGATCAGGTCCCTTCTAATTAAAATGCAATGCTTAAATTGCACACTCTAGTCATGGACTGTATTTACTTCTACAGAAATGTGACAATATAACTTAGGTTGGCATCTTCCTGGCTTCACTTTCCGTTTCATAGAAAGGGCCACACTATTGACTTGTGAAACAAAGTTTTTATTTCTATTTAAGTAGAACTTTAGAAATACTAGGAATGGATAAAACATCTTACTATCTCCTTTGCCTTCAGGCAGGACTACACTGGACCTACTTATTGAGATTCTTTAAGCCAAGTACGAGACATTTCTTACTAAGTCATTCCAATGTAATGAAAATGACTAAGAATCTCATTTACAAATAAAGGTACTCAGATTGTGTTTACTCACAGTATGTACATACAGGAATCTGGAAATAAGTATTACTTGGACAGAGTGGATTAGAAGAAGGCTGACACTAGTGTAGGCAGAGAAAGTGTAAACGTCTGTTTTTTGAGACAGGGTCTTGCTCTGTCATCTAGGCGGGAGTACAGCAGCATGACAATAGCTCACTACAGCCTCAAATTCCTGGGTTCAAGCAATCCTCCCACCTTGGCCTCCCAAAGTGCTGGGATTACATGGTGAGCCACCATGCCTGGCCTGTACATTTTTTTTGATAAGGTATGTATGTGTTTACTTCAAAATCTGATCCCATGTTTTCTGACTATATACCTCAGAGCACTTAATCTCACATGAGAATTTTTTAAAAAGCCACATGTCTTTTATTCATTTATTTTACTTATTTATATTTTCAGTTAGGTATTTACTTACTTTGAAAATGTTCACCTCGTAGTAAACAGATATTTATTATACTACACTTTCCAACTATCATTTTATTTAAAAAAATAATGAAGTTCGAGAAAATAACACATTTTCCTCAGCTTTTACTAATCTATCAATGTTGTAATGTATCTAATGAAAGATAAATGCCAAGAACCTTTCCTCAAAGGGAAAATTGTGAGAGAAATGAGCTTTGAGAAATTTCCCTGTATTCCCTGTTCTCCTTCCTTTTCTTAGTTAACATCACATCTGTGGAAGTGTTCAGAGAAGTTCTCTCAGTGTTATATAAAAACATTGCAAAATAAATAAGATCAACAATTTAATACTATGAAAAACATTATTTATTCTCTGCGTGTGTTTATATGTGTGTCAAGAATGGGCTACTATTTATTTTTGTTTAACAAAGTACAGATACTAATTTTAAAGTATAAAGATACTGAAAGTCGCTGATGATTATTATCACGATTTTCTTATTTCTCTTTACTTCTTTGGTAAATCTAAAAGTGAATTAGTTGACTTAAGAAAAATAACACAGACAACTTACATTTGGAAGACGTAAAACATAAATGCTTTTTAAGACTTTTCTATGGCAGCAGAGGGACGTTTCTTGTCCACTGCTGAAATGTGACTCACAGACACACTCAGAATTGTAGTTCACCTCTTGAAATCAGAGATTAGAGATCAGAGAATGTATTTACCTTTCTGAACTTTGTCACAGAGAAGATAAATTTCCTCCCCACCAGTCACACATCCAGCTGTCCTGTCCATTCTTACAATTTTCAAGTTGGATGCATTGGGGGCTTCTGTTCACAGACGAAAAACAACAACAACATGGTTAATCCTCAGCTCAACAAGCCAGTCCTTTAGGTAGGACCCTCCCCTTAGCACACATGACCAAAACAAAGCTTAAATATATGCTTTCACTAACAAAATAAATAAAACAAGAATGGCTTCTGAAGTTCTTGGAACATTTCTTGGGCATGGGTCATTTATGATCACCAAAACAAATGAGGTAGAAAGCAATAGGTATTTGTTTCTCCCTCTAACACAGAGAGACTGATACAAAAAGAGAAAGAGCTTTTCTGATGTATTGGGAAGCTAATTGATTTCCGGCCTTTCGATGAGGTCAAGACTTTAATTCCAAATTTGTTTCCATGATTCTGCTATTATTCTATTTACAAGAGTCCTAAAATCTTTAGGAAAAGTACAGTTTTCTTAAACTACTTACTATTTTTTATTTACAGGTAAGGAAAATGGGGATGTTATGTTTCTTTTTCCCAAACTAAATTAGGATTCTGTGTGGTGAAGAGGCAAAACTTTCTTGTGGCAATAGCAAAAAGCTTCCTTTTTTTTTTTTTTTTTTTTCCTCCAACAGCTGCATTTTAAGGTGATTCTGTGGTATGAGTCTGTATCATTTTATAACCTTTCACTTTCCTTCAAACTTGTTTAAATTAGAGAATTCAGTTAGTTGTTGTACTTGGAGCATGGAGTTTTCCACACATGCCAAATTCTATAAACTTTCAATGAGTCTGAGTACTATGCTTGCAGGCTTTTTGGAAACACCTGTCTTATCAATCCCATGCATAATCAAACAAGAAAGTTGCATGGTAAATGCTGAAGATTACTGTAAAACTCAAAAGTTCTAGGAACTATAAATTTATATATATATATATACTTTTTGTGAGATGGGGTCTCATTATGTTGCTCATGCTGGGCTGAAACTCTATATCCTCCCACCCCAGCCACCCAAGTAGGCAGGACTACAGGACATGATGCCTAACCCAGCTTGAAATAGGATTCGGAAGTCACATGTTATCTATGCTACTCATTCATTTAACTTCAAGTTTCTCTCTTGATAAAGCTAGTAACATATGGGCAAGAAAATGGGTATGAATAATAGCTGTCTTTTATTAACTTCTTTCCAGAGCCCCCCCCCACCAAAGAAAATTGGGATTATTCTCCCTTCTAAAAGCATCAACCATGTATCTTTAAGTAAGACATTCATAAATAAGAAGAGATGTACCATTTCATGCAAAAGACTAAAAAATGTACATCAAAGGAAAAAGAATTACATGTATTGAGCCCCTCTTAAAATATGTCATTTAACCTGGACATCAACCTTTCAAGCTAGATTTTCCTATTCACATTTTATAGATGATAAAGCTGAGGCTTAAAGTGATTAAGTTACCTTCCCCAGGACTCAGCTAGCAAGTAAATGGCAGGGCAAGGCTGGAAGTCTATTCTTGGTGTGCCCCCTGTTGGAAGTGAAGTACTCACTACTGTCATAGATGGCATCTGATACCACGGGTTCCAGGCGCCTTGTGAAGCTGCCAGTGCTATCCGGAAGAAAAGCTGTAAACATGAGCCGTACCACGCTGAGGTCCATCTCCTTGGTTTGCTGCAGAGCTGCTTGGCGGATTAGCTCTTTTTCCCGATCTAGGGCCATACAACACAGTCCATTCATGCCCAGGGAAGTGTAAACATTTAAAAGACCATGCTTTTATAAACCACAAATAATGTAAACTTACAATAAAAACCCATTTTCCTCTTTTGAAACTCTTCATATTGCTAATAAAATGTTAAAAACAGCCTCATTTATGTCATCCAATATGAAAGGCATCAAAGACCTGCATTTTCTCCGGATTACAGTAAAATCTCTCTTCCATGTATCAGATCACCTCCCTCCTCTCCTGTCCTCCCTCCACCTTTCCCTTTTCTCTCTACAATAAGAGTTAAAGGCACACAGGATGTGATCGAATGGAACTGAATAACCCTACTAGGCACCAGCTGTATTGAGAAGTGTGCAAATTATTCCAAAAGCTGTTTGGGCACAGGGATTGAGCTCATTCCACAGTGCCAAGCAGAGAGCCTGGCACATAGTAGGTACTCAAAAACAACTTCTGAAGGAACTGAATGACTCAGTGACATCTTGTTTCTTCCCTCCTGCTGGAGTTTTCATGCTGATGGATATAGTCATAATTCAGCTATAATATCATAAAAGGTAGTGATTCAAGAGACAAGTACTACAAAAGAGCTACAAATGAAGTGATGTGGAATTTCAAAGGAGGACAGAGTTCAGAGGGCTTTAGAGCAGAAGAGGCATTTGCTCTGAATCTTGAAAAGGTGGCAGAATTTGGATATATTCATATAAGAGAGTGGATAAAGGCATTCCAGGAAGAGGAGAGAGCAAACATAGAAAGAATGTACAAAGACAGGGAAGTGAGAAATCATGGTGCTCCTACCAAGTAGTACAGTTTGACCTGAAGGGGCAAAATGGGAAACAGAGTTGGAAATGTAGCCTGGGGACAGCTCTTGGGAGATCCAAAAAGCCAACTTACAGAATTTGGATTCTGTAGGCAACAGGGAGACACTGAGCAGCGACAAGATACAGAACTTAAGTAGTATCTGTCTGGCTACAAGATGTAAACTCGATTAAAAGTGGGGAGGGATAGAGACCAGGGAGAAGACTACTATAAGTGGAACAATGAAAATGGAATGCAGTGTGGAATGCCAGAGAGCACGGAATGGCTGGACCACAGCCTTGCAGCACAGGTGAGGAGGGGGAGTCAGAGAGGATGGGAAGATTTTGAGTCTGGTTATTAGAAGATGGAGTATATTTAGTTGAAAACTGATAATCAGTTTTGAATCATGTGAGTATGAGATGATGACTGGAGGGCCAGAGTAAAGGACGAAACACAAAAGTAGAAATGGGGCAGGTGGTGGGACAGGGAATGGGGTTGAAAAAAAAATTTTAGAAAAGGCAAGAAATGGAAAATCATACCATTTTTCCGATAAAGATAACAGTTTATAACTTATCTGCAGAGCCCAAAAAAAGAAAAATGTCTTATAATAATGTGAGTTGGGGAAGGTAAAACAGAGGAGGCGTTCTTTGGACAAAGTCTTGAATTCTGCATTGGTTTTCAAAAGGGTGAAATGGAAATGGTGGGGTGTTTTTGGTAGAGGAAGACACATACAAAGGTATAAATATGCCTCAGTTATTCAGAGAGCAGAGATGGCAAGAGGAGGATGCAAGGTGGGCTGGAGATGAGGCTGGAAAGGTGCTGGGGCCAGAGAAGGAGGGCTTTGTATGTCAGGCTATGGAGCCATAGGTTTTATCCTAGAAGTAGCAGGATGCCATCAAAAGTTTCTGAGCAGGGAATAGGTGACAGCAGTGTGGGGTAGAGACTGGAAGGGATGCAGATGAACATATAATTCATACAGATGAAAACCAAAGCCTGGACCCCTTGTGGAGGAGCAAGGCCAGGAGAATGATGCTTACCTCCCAACTGACGGTCCCCTCCACCTTCTGCTTGCAAATAGGCAAGGTCAGGGTGCACCAAGAGTCCAGGATTATAGCCCCTTATACACGCCTCTGTCATTCGTGCTTCCAGTGTTTCAAATACTTTTTTCTTTGTCACATGAAGTATACCCAGGTTTGCGAAGCTGGAGAAAAAACAGTAACAGCAGCAGCAACAACAACCAAAAGTTAGGCATTTAATGTATAGAGAATTGGGCTTCACTTGTAAATTTTAAAAAAATACACAGGCCCTCAAATGTTTTATACAAATCTCTTGGGGCTAGATGCATTTCAGAATTCAGTGTATTTTTGATGTTAGGCAATATATGGCATATACTGCATATTACATAACACTCTAAGCAGGTCTGGGGTACACAATGTAGTCAAACACGTTAGTATTTCTGCAGTGAAATATATAATTGGACTCACCAAATGGAAAAATAAAGACTATAAACAGCTACACGTCAGATCAGATTGGTTTTTACTACCAAATGAGTCTGCGATAAACTTGGAAAAATGTTTTGGTTTTCAGAGCTTATTTGACTTCCAAATTGTGATTAAGGGAGTGGGAGCATATGTGTCTATGTGTCTTAATGAGGAAGTCTTACTGGGTTCATTTTAAAGTATTTTCTATACAACTTTATATGGGAGTTGTATTAAAAATTAAAAATATAATACTAACACTTCTTAAGAATAATAGGAGTATTATATTTGGAATGAATATTTTCCTTTTGAATCATCCTTGGGTTTCTGAATGGGATTTAAAGTCTACTTGTAATCTTATCTTCTCCTGAGTTATCTATAAGGTTGGAATTATTTATTACCATTAGAGTTATCATCTAAATATACATGTAAACAGGGATGGAGAATCTTATATTTCATGAAGGCTACATATCTATAAAACAAAATATGTTGACAAGCTTAAAAGCAATTAAAATGATTTATAAGAAAATATATAAAATGTTCCAGCCATTCACTTTTGAAATTAAAGCATATGAAACAAAGAAGTCTATTCAATCAATATAACAGGCAAACAAAAAAGGACTTTACCAAGGAGATTCATTCATTCAACAAATATTTATGCAGATCCTTATCAGTGCCAGGAAATGTCCTAGATGCTTTTGTCCACAGTAAAAGAATCTCTACCTTCACTGAATTTATATGCTAGTATGACAACAGAGAAGAAACAAAGAAGTAAATTATACGATACAATTTAGAAGGCAATAAGTGTTATCCAGAAAAATAAAGTAGGAATGAGGAACAGGAGAGGTAGTAGAAAAAAGCATAACATTTTAAAGTAGGAAGAGGTCAGGAAGGACACTCAGTGTGAAAAGATGACAACTGAGCAAAAACTTGAAGGAAGTGATGGGAAGGACATGAACATATGAATGATGAAGGCAGCAAAAGGAACAGTAAGTGCAAAATTCCTGTGGTAAGACCAGGCTGGTGTTTTCAAAACACAACAAAGGCAAGGTCAATGTAGCTGGAGTGAAATGAGCAAGCTGTCAGAAGAAAGTAAAGAATTCAGAGAGGTAAGCAGGGGGCCAGATCCTTTAAAGCCTTGTAAGCTTTCGTGAGGATTTTTTCCTCTAGCTTTTACTCAGAAAGAAAGAAAAAAAATTAGTAGAGAAAAGACAGAGATTTCATGACAACTGAATTGAAGGCAAGAATGAACAAGCTAAGGTAGGAAGGTCAGACAAACTAGGGAAGAAAATAGGAGTTATAAGGTAGAATGAAATGAGGCCCAGAGACAGAATAAGTCATGTGTTCAGGCAGATGAAAAAAAGTGGATAGCTAAGACACAGAACAGAAAATATACCACTAGAAAATAAGCTCCTTGAAGGCAGAGATGTCTAGTCCCTAGAACAATGCCTGACATATGAGTGTTTAAGTATAATCTGTTGATAAATGAATGCATGAATTAATACAGCACAGAAAAATATGCAACATGACATCTTTACATGCATAGAAGTATAAGCAGTTTTTCACAAACAGTACCTCCATCTTTTGGCCTTTCAGCCTTATTCCCATATAGAACTTCCCTAACTGCAGGAAAACGGGGTTATCTCCTCGGAAATAGCAATGATAAACATCTGTGTAACACCTTAACCTTTACTGTCAATAATATGCTTTTCATGTATATTGCCTCATCTAGTCCCTGTGAGAAAACCATCATCCTTATTAATTTATTATGTGAATAATGAAGGATTTACTCTGGTTAACAAATGAAACAGTACAGAAGTCAGTCTTCTGCTTCAGGTAACGATAGAGTAAAACAGACTTGATTGAACCTTAAATATCTAAAATACATTGAAGAAATAGTTTTCAAACACTAGAAAACAGGCAGCACAGACGGTAATCTTAAAGGAAAATAAATAAGGTGAATCCTGTAATTACTCTGGCTTAATGCCTAGAAAGTCCCAGGCTGCAGCACAGGAAGGAGGAACCCCAATAGGGCCTGGCAGTCTCCGAGGTTGAGGAGACACAGTTAAACACTGGAGGAAGCCAAGGAGGCTAAAACTCACTAGCAGAGCACCAGAGAGGAAGAAACTTCAAACAGAGATACACTCAGAGACCACTGGAGTCTTCAGCTGAGTGCTGTGTGTGGGGAAAGTCCATCAAAGCTGGGAAAAGAACCACCATAGAGGTGGAGGCAGAAAAATTACTGTAACACATATAGGGCTGGAATAGTTCAAGAAATCTTGTAATACATGGAGCATCAGGTTGAAAATTCAGAAAGGTACTGCCTTAGTAATGATGTCAAATAAACCCTAGAGTAAAGGTTTCTCTGGTCTCTCTGACAAAGCTTAAAAGTAAGTTTAGAAAGAATCAGACTGTTCCCAAATATAACTTCATCCCAATCCTCAAACATTTAAAAGCATACCAAAAAAAAAAAAAAAAAAAAAAAAAGGAATCCAGGACTCAGTGCAACAAAATTCAAAATATCTGTCATCCAATAAAAAACTACCAGGCATGGAAAGAAACAGAAAAATAGCATGTCCTTAGAGACTTACAAAGAGACTTAGACTCCCATACAATAATAATGGGAGACTTTAACAACCCACTGTCAATATTAGATCAATGAGACAGAAAGTTTAACAAGGATATCCAGGAATTGAACTCAACTCTGCACCAGGTGGACCTAATAGACATCTACAGCACTCTCCACCCCAAATCAACAGAATATACATTCTTCTCAGCACCACATCACACTTATTCCAAAATTGACCACATAGCAGAAAGTACAGCACTCCTCAGCAAATGTAAAAGAACAGAAATTATAACAAACTGTCTCTCAGACTACACTGCAATCAAAGTAGAACTCAGGACTAAGAACCTCAATCAAAACCACTCAACTACATGGTAACTGAATAACCTGCTCCTGAATGACTGCTGGGTACACAATGAAATGAAGGCAGAAATAAAGATGTTCTTTGAAACCAATGATAACAAAGATATAACATACCAGAATCTCTCGGACACATTTAAAGCA
>NC_045436.1:82299974-82368703 GCF_002776525.5 Piliocolobus tephrosceles | reverse complement strand
AAAAAAAAAAAAAAAAAAAAAAAAAAAAAAAAAAAAAAAAAAAGGAATCCAGGACTCAGTGCAACAAAATTCAAAATATCTGTCATCCAATAAAAAACTACCAGGCATGGAAAGAAACAGAAAAATAGCATGTCCTTAGAGACTTACAAAGAGACTTAGACTCCCATACAATAATAATGGGAGACTTTAACAACCCACTGTCAATATTAGATCAATGAGACAGAAAGTTTAACAAGGATATCCAGGAATTGAACTCAACTCTGCACCAGGTGGACCTAATAGACATCTACAGCACTCTCCACCCCAAATCAACAGAATATACATTCTTCTCAGCACCACATCACACTTATTCCAAAATTGACCACATAGCAGAAAGTATAGCACTCCTCAGCAAATGTAAAAGAACAGAAATTATAACAAACTGTCTCTCAGACTACACTGCAATCAAAGTAGAACTCAGGACTAAGAACCTCAATCAAAACCACTCAACTACATGGTAACTGAATAACCTGCTCCTG
This sequence comes from Piliocolobus tephrosceles, assembly GCF_002776525.5. NCBI lineage: Eukaryota > Metazoa > Chordata > Mammalia > Primates > Cercopithecidae > Piliocolobus > Piliocolobus tephrosceles. The sequence continues at coordinate 82,368,185 of NC_045436.1, read as the reverse complement.
AATGACTGCTGGGTACACAATGAAATGAAGGCAGAAATAAAGATGTTCTTTGAAACCAATGATAACAAAGATATAACATACCAGAATCTCTCGGACACATTTAAAGCATCCTTATTTGTGTGCTTTAAGTGTGCAGAGGGAAATTCATAGCACTAAATGCCCACAAGAGAAAGCAGGAAAGATCTAAAATTGACACCCTAACATCACAATTAAAAGAACTACAGAAGCAAGAGCAAACACATTCAAAAGCTAGCAGAAGGCAAGAAATAACTAAGATCAGAGCAGAACTGAAGGAGATAGAGATACAAAAAACCCTCCAAAAAATCAATGAATTCAGGAGCTGGTTTTTTTGAAAAGATCAACAAAATTCATAGACCGCTAGCAAGACTAATAAAGAAGAAAAGAGAGAAGAATCAAATAGACACAATAAAAAATGATAAAGGGGATATCACCACCGACCCCACAGAAATACAAACTACCATCAGAGAATACTATAAACACCTCTATGCAAATAAACTAGAAAACCTACAAGAAATGGATAATTTCCTGGACACTTACACTCTCCCAAGACTAAACCAGGAAGAAGTTGAATCCCTAAATAGACCAATAGCAGGCTCTGAAATTGAGGCAATAATTAATAGCCTACCAAGCAAAAAATGTCCAGGACCAGATGTATTCACAGCTAAATTCTACCAGAGGTAAAAGGAGGAGTTGGTACCATTCCTTCTGAAGCTATTCCAATCAATAGAAAAAGATGGAATCCTCCTTAACTCATTTTACAAGGCCGACATCATCCTGATACCAAAGCCTGGCAGAGATACAACAAAAAAAGAGAATTTTAGACCAATATCCCTGATGAACATCGATGTAAAAATCCTCAATAAAATACTGGCAAACCGAATCCAGCAGCACACCCAAAAGCTTATCCACCATGATCAAGTGGGCTTCATCCCTGGGATGCAAGGCTGGTTCAACATACACAAATCAATAAATGTAATCCAGCATATAAACAGAACCAAAGACAAAAACCACATGATTATCTCAATAGATGCAGAAAAGGCCTTTTGACAAAATTCAACAGCCCTTCATGCTAAAAACGCTCAATAAATTTGGTGTTGATGGAACGTATCTCAAAATAGTAAGAGCTATTTATGACAAACCCACAGCCAATATCATACTGAATGGGCAAAAACTGGAAGAATTCCCTTTGAAAACTGGCACAAGACAGGGATGCCCTCTCTCACCACTCCTATTCAGTATAGTGTTGGAAGTTCTGGCTAGGGCAATCAGGCAAGAGAAAGAAATCAAGGGTATTCAGTTAGGAACAGAAGAAATCAAACTTTCCCTGTTTGCAGATGACATGACTGAATATTTAGAAAACCCCACTGTCTCAGTCCAAAATCTCCTTAAGCAAGCAACTTCAACAAAGTCTCAGGATACAAAATCAATGTGCAAAAATCACAAGCATTCTTATACACCAGTAATGGACAAACAGACAGTCAAATCATGAATGAACTCCCATTCACAATAGCTTCAAAGAGAATAAAATACCTAGGAATCGAACTCACAACGAATGTAAAGGACCTCTTCAAGGAGAACTACAAACCACTGCTCAGTGAAATAAAAGGGGACACAAACAAATATAAGAACATACCATGCTCATGGACAGGAAGAATCAATATTGTGAAAATGGCCATACTGCCCAACGTAATTCATAGATTCAATGCCATCGCCATTAAGCTACCAATGACTTTCTTCACAGAATTGGAAAAAACTACTTTCAAGTTCATATGGAACCAAAAAAGACCCCACATTGTCAAGACGATCCTAAGCAAAAAGAACAAAGCTGGAGGCATCACGCAACCTGACTTCAAACTGTACTACAAGGCTACAGTAACCAAAACAGCATGGTACTGGTACCAAAATAGAGATATAGACCAGTGGGACAGAACAGAGCCCTCAGAAATAATACCACACATCTACAACCATCTTATCTTTGACAAACCTGAGAAAAACAAGAAATGGGGAAAGGATTCCCTATTTAATAAATGGTGCTGGGAAAATTGGCTAGCCATAAGTAGAAAGCTGAAACTGGATCTTTCCTTACTCCTTATACAAAACTTAATTCAAGATGGATTAGAGACTTAAATGTTAGACCTAAAACCATAAAATCTCTAGAAGAAAACCTAGGTAGTACCATTCAGGACATAGGCATGGGCAAGAACTTCATGTCTAAAACACCAAAAGCAATGTCAACAAAAGCCAAAATTGACAAATGGGATCTAATTAAACTAAAGAGCTTCTGCATAGCAAAAGAAACTACCATCAGAGTGAACAGGCAACCTACAGAATGGGAGAACATTTTTGCAATCTACTCATTTAACAAAGGGCTAATATCCAGAACCTACAAAGAACTCAGTCAAATTTACAAGAAAAAAAACAAACAACCCCATCAATAAGTGGGCAAAGGATATGAACAGACAGGTCTCAAAAGAAGACATTCATACAGCCAACAGACACATGAAAAAATGCACATCATCACTTGCCATCAGAGAAATGCAAACCAAAACCACAATGAGATACCATCTCACACCAGTTAGAATGGCAATCATTAAAAAATCAGGAAACAACAGGTGCTGGAGAGGATGTGGAGAAATAGGAACACTTTTACACTGCTGGTGGGACTGTAAAGTAGTTCAACCATTGTGGAAAACAGTACGGCGATTCCTCAAGGATCTAGAACTAGAAATACCATTTGACCCAGCCATCCCATTACTGGGTATATACCCAGAAGATTATAAATCATGCTGCTATAAAGACACATGCACACATATGTTTATTGCGGCACTATTCACAATAGCAAAGACTTGGAATCAACCCAAATGTCCATCAATGACAGATTGAACTAAAAAATGTGGCACATATACACCATGGAATACTACACAGCCATAAAAAAGGATGAGTTCATGTCCTTTATAGGGACATGGATGCAGCTGGAAACCACCATTCTCAGCAAACTATCGCAAGAACAGAAAACCAAATACTCCATGTTCTCACTCATAGGTAGGAATTGAACAATGAGATCACTTGGACACAGGAAGGGGAACATCACACACTGGGTCCTATTGTGGGGAGGGGGTGGGGGGAGGGTTAGCATAAGGAGATATACCTAATGTAAATGATGAGTTAATGGGTGCAGTACAACAACATGGCTCATGTATACACATGTAACAAACCTGCACGTTGTGCACATGTACCGTAGAACTTAAAGTATAATAATAATAATAAATAACCTAATACAATGGAAATGCTATATATTAAAAAAAGGAGCCGGGCGCGGTGGCTCAAGCCTGTAATCCCAGCACTTTGGGAGGCCGAGACGGGCGGATCACAAGGTCAGGAGATCGAGACCATCCTGGCTAGCATGGTGAAACCCCGTCTCTACTAAAAAATACAACAAACTAGCCGGGCGAGGTGGTGGGCGCCTGTAGTCCCAGCTACCGGGAAGGCTGAGGCAGGAGAATGGCGTAAACCCGGGAGGCGAAGCTTGCAGTGAGCTGAGATCCGGCCACTGCACTCCAGCCTGGGCGACAGAGCCAGACTCTGTCTCAAAAAAAAAAAAAAAAAAAAAAAAAAGGAAAACATAATTCATAATTAGGACAAAAACTAATCAAAAATAGATCCAGAAGACAGAATTTGTACGCAAGTACATTGAATAGCTATTATATATTCCATATGATCAGAAAAAGAAGAAAGCATTGGTATGTTAAGGAGTAACATGGCAGATATGAAAAAAAAACACCTGAAACAAACCTATAGAAATGAAAACTACAATGTCTAAGAAGAAAAAATACACTAGATAGAATTAAGAACATATTAGCCAGTACAGACAAAAATATTGGTGAATGTGCAGACACAATAATAAAACTATCCAAAACGAAACAGAGAAAAAAAGATAAAAAAAAAAAACCCAGATCATCAGTGAACTGTGGGACAATTTCATATAGCAAAATATATGTGCCATTGGGGTTCCAGAAGATGAAGAAGAGGAATGACAGAAAAAAATATTTGAAAAAATAATGGCCAAAAAGTTTTAAAACTTACTAAATATATAAACCCAGAGATCCAAGGATCTCAATGAACCCCAAGCTCAAGAAACATGAAGGAAACTACGCTAATCTACATATAATCAAATTGCTTAAAATGAGTGAGGAAGAGAAAATCTGAAAAGCTGCTAGAGAGAAAAAAATAACATATATAGAGGAACAAAGATTAGATTGACAGGTGACTTCTTGGACACAAGGCAAGTCAGAAGACAGTGGAACAACATAGTTTAAGGATGTGAAAGAATAATACTGTTAACCTATAATTATTTTGTTTTGAGACAGAGTTTTTCTCTTGTGCAGGCTGGAGTGCAATGGCCTGCTCTCGGCTTACGGCAACCTCCGCCTCCTGGGTTCAAGTGATTCTCCTGCCTCAGCCTCTTGAGTAGCTGGGATTGCAGGCATAAACCACCATGCCTGGCTAATTCTGTATTTTTAGTAGAGACAGGGTTTCTCCATGTTGGTCAGGTTAGTCTCAAACTCCTGACCTCACGTGATCCGCATGCCTCAGCCTCCCAAAGTGCTGGGAGTACAGGCGTGAGCCACCATGCCCGACCTGTCAACCTAAAATTCTATACTCTTCAAAATATCTTTGAAAAACAAAGATAAAATAAAAAACTGTGAAGACATACACCCAACTGAAAGAATTCATCAGTGTCAGATCAGCAGTATAATAAAAGGAAGTGCCTCAGGCAGAAGAAAATGATACCAGATAGAAATCTTGACCTATGAAACAGAATGAAGAGCACTGCAAATGATAAATACGTGATTAAATATAAACACTTTTTTTTTTTCTGATTTAAAAAGTTTCTTTAAAAGATAAGTGACTGTTTAAGACACTTTTCAAAAGAAGACACACATGCCACCAACAAACATATGGAAAAAAGCTCAACATCACTGATCACTAGAGAAACGCAAATTAAAACCACAATGAGATATGATCTCACACCTGTCAGAATGGCTTTTATTAAAAAGTCAAAAGATAAAAGATGCTGGCACGGCTGTGGAGAAGGGGGTACGCTTATATACTGCTGGTGGGAGTGCAAATTAGTTCAACCATTGTGGAAAGCAGGGTAGTGATTTTTCTTTTTTTTCTTTTTCTTTTTTTTGCTCTTGTAAACTTGCTTTATTTATTTATTTTATTTTTTATTATACTTTAAGTTCTAGGGTACGGCAAGTTTGTTACATATGTATGTATGTGCCATGTTGGTGTGCTGCACCCATTAACTCGTCATTTACATTAGGTATATCTCCTAATGCTATCCCTCCCCACCCCCCACCCCATGACAGGCCCCGGTGTGTGATATTCTTCACCCTGTGTCCAAGTGTTCTTGTTGTTCAATTCCCACCTATGAGTGAGAATATGCAGTGTTTGGTTTTCTGTCCTTGCAATACTTTGCTGAGAATGATGGTTTCCAGCTGCATCCATGTCCCTACAAAGGACATGAACGCATCCTTTTTTATGGCTGCATAGTATTCCATGGTGTATATGTGCCACATTTTTTTAATCTAGGCTGTCATTGATGGACATCTGGGTTGGTTCCAAGTCTTTGCTATTGTGAATAGTGCCTCAATAAACATACATGTACATGTGTCTTTACAGCAGCATGACTCATAATCTTCTGGGTATATACCCAGTAATGGGATGGCTGGGTCAAATGGTATTTCTAGTTCTAGACCCTTGAGGAATCGCCATACTGTCTTCCACAATGGTTGAAGTCCCACCAACAGTGTAAAAGTGTTCCTATTTCTCCACATTCTCTCCAGTACCTGTTGTTTCCTGTCTTTTTAACGATCGCCATTCTAACTGGTGTAAGATGGTATCTCACTGTGGTTCTGATTTGCATTTCTCTTATGGCCAGTGATGATGAGTATTTTTGGCTGTATGAATGTCTTCTTTTGAGAAGTGTCTGTTCATATCCTTTGCCCACTTTTTGATGGGGTTGTTTGATTTTTTTTCTTGTAAATTTGTTTAAGTTCTTTGTAGGTTCTGGATATTAGCCCTCTGTCAGATGGATAGATTGTAAACTTTTTCTCCCATTCTGTAGGTTGCCTGTTGACTCTGATGGTAGTTTCTTTTGCTGTGCAGAAGCTCCTTAGTTTAATTAGATCCCAATTGTCTATTTTGGCTTTTGTTGCCATTGCTTTTGGTGTTTTAGACATGAAGTCCTTGGCCATGCCTATGACCTGAATGTTATTGCCTAGGTTTTCTTCTAGGGTTTTTATGGTTTTAGGTCTAACATTTAAGTCTCTAATCCATCTTGAATTAATTTTTTATAAGGTGTAAGGAAGGAATCCAGTTTCAGCTTTCTACATATGGCTAGCCAGTTTTCCCAGCACCATTTATTAAATAGGGAATCCTTTCCCCATTTCTTGTTTTTCTCAGGTTTGTCAAAGATCAGATGGTTGTAGATGTGTGGTATTATTTCTGAGGGCTCTGTTCTGTTCCACTGATGTATGTCTCTGTTTTGGTACCAGTACCATGCTGTTTTGGTTACTGTAGCCTTGTAGTACAGTTTGAAGTCAGGTTGCGTGATGCCTCCAGCTTTGTTCTTTTTGCTTAGGATCGTCTAGGCAATGTGGGCTCTGTTTTGATTCCATATGAACTTGAAAGTAGTTTTTTCCAATTCTGTGAAGAAAGTGATTGGTAACTTAATGGAGATGGCATTGAATCTATAAATTACATTGGGCAGTATGGCCATTTTCACGATATTGATTCTTCCTGTCCATGAGCACGGAATGTCCTTCCATTTGTTTGCGTCCTCTTTTATTTCGTTGAGCAGTGGTTTGTAGTTCTCCTTGAAGAGGTCCTTCACATCCTTTGTAAGTTGGATTCCTAGGTATTTTATTCTCTTTGAAGCAATTGTGAATGGTCGTTCACTCATGATTTGGCTCTCTGTTTGTCTGTTATTGGTGTATAGGAATGCTTGTGATTTTTGCACACTGATTTTGTAGCAGTGTGGTGATTTTTCAAAAAGCTAAAAACAGAACTACCATTTGACCCAGCAATCCCACTGTTGGGTATATACCCAAAGAAATATAAATCATTCTATCATAAAGACACATGCATGTGAACGTTCACTGCAGCACTATCCATCATAGCAAAGACATGGAATCAACCTAAATTCCCCATCAATAATATAAAGAAAGAAAGAGAATGTGGTACCATATGTACCACGGAATACTACGCAGCCATAAAAAAGAATAAGAGCATATCTTTTGCAGGAACATGGATGGAGCTAGAGGCCACTGTCCTTAGCAAACTCATGCAGGAACAGAAAAGAAAATACTGCTTGTTCTCACTTGTAAGTGGGAGCTAAATGATGAGAACTCATGGACAAAGATGGGAGTAACAGACACTGAAGAAGGCCTTGTTTCTCCTCTGTATTTTTATATTTAAATATCCACTCCTAGTGCTTGCCAGTTGGTATATTATATATGTATTAATTGGAAAAAAAATTCTACATCTCTAAATCAGAGCTGCCAGAAAGCAGAGAGGGTGTGGTGATTACTAGTGAGGGAACTGGCCTAAAGCAAAGTCAAAGAACACAGACATTTTCCATGGAATAAAAATGTCAAAGAACTAAAATACGTTGAAACAAATTGTTGATATTCAGGATTTAAAATAAAACACCAAACTAAGATTATTATTATTATTATTTTTACCAAGAAAGTCAGTAAAGGTTAATTATATAAATGAATAAAAAATAAAAAGACAAAATTAAAGCTAATTTTAAAAAAACATGAAAATGACAAATTCCCTGCATTACAGCAATCGAACTTATAATCAAGACTTGGTTATTTAAAACATGAATATTTATAACATAGATAAAATCCTTTTGAAAGTAGAAACTAAGTTTATTAAGAATTCATGCTGAGGGAAAGGTGAAGATAAACACTCCAAAGAAAGTAATTCCTTTGGTTTTGACAATTTAAAAGTTATTTATCTTCTTACTGCCATTTTTTAGGTATCTTTTTTTGTATGTTGGATTAGTGCCTTGCTTGTGAATCTATACTCTTTGCTTAATCTGTATTATTGAAAACAGGTTATCTTAGCTTCATTTCTAGTATTGACAAGTCTAAGACATAATTTTGGCTATCTTCCTAAGTTTCTCTATGTGATACTCTTATCTACAAGTCAGAACTAAATACTAATAATCAATGTCATACCATAAATATGTATGTGGCAAGTTTGCTCATGTTATTTCATAATATTACATAATGTTAGTTCAGTCTAGAATTCTGGAGATGTAAACAGCCTAAACATAAGATTCTGTAGTGAAAACCTCTCATTTTATGAGGGAAGACATTAAGGTCCCCAAGAAGTCATATAACTTGCCCCCAGTCCTCTGTTGAGAGCAACAGTACTGGGAATAAAATTCTGGTTTCCAGAACGCTAGCATGATGTTCTTTCTATATAAATGCAATAAGTTTTGACATTGAAAACCTTAAAAATGTTTATACATAGAGATAGAAACAAATGAATTATGAAGGAAATAGTGTATTTTGTGAAACATTGTAAGCAAACATTTCTCAGCTAAAAATCAAATTAGAAAGCGAGTACTGACTTTTCATAGAAAACGCTAAACACGTAAGACTACTGAGTCTATTGTAACTCTCAAGTGGCATCTTGATTAAATTTCTCACTGAAATTGTATAGGGTTAGAAAATCTCACTGCACTACAATCAGACATCATGATCAAACTCAGGAGCTGAGATGCTCAAAATGTTTGTTGAATGAATGAATGATGAGTTCTCCCAACTATTGAGCCCACACCCCACTGCACTACAAGAGAGTGAAAGAATCCCTCACTTTCCCTGGAGACAATTTACTTCTATTCCCTCCCTAAGGTCTCAAATTTAAATAACCATTAGTTCTTTCTAAAATCCTGAAAGATTACTAAAGCAACCACAGAAACACCAAATTACAGACAACATACTGGAGGTTTTATAATAAATATTAGTAGAAAACTTCATGTAAAATTTCCTCTAAAGGATACAATTATAATACAGATTAAACAAGACCAAAGAAAATAAACTTCAAACTGACAGAAGCCTACTGGAATAGATCTGCAGAAACACTAAGTGATCAATTAGTCTAAAACTGTGACAATTAGCCTGCGTTTCAAAGCTCTCCTAGGTCAACCAGGAACTGGAAGTGTATTCCACAACTCATGATGAACAAACTGTGACATACAACAGGAAACATGCCAGTCTGTCAAGAGGATGTTGAAACAAGTTCATATAAAGCACACTTTAATTTTTCAAATCAATTTAAGCTTCTTCCTTCAATCTAGAGTCTTTTATTTTCTAACATCAAAAGAATCCGATTTTAGTGACTTAAAAGAAAGCTCTCTCTCTAGGTTTTTCACACTTAAATATTTTTACAGTCAAACAAAGAAAATAGGAACATGAAAGCACAACCTCCAAAATAACAACCAATTTGAAACTTGATCGGAATTCAAAGCCTGAAATGCAACCATCAGCTTAATTATGGTTGATTTAAACAATTCCTTTCTTTGAGTGAATAACCCAGATTAACTGGGATTTTAGCACAAACTATTTAAACCAGGATTAGAAAACCCTGAAAAATGTTTTCAAAAATTAAACAAAATTAAAAATTTCTTCTTTTGCATTTAAGGACTCCCAAAGAAAGACTTAAAACAACAATTTTTAGAATTATTGACTGCACATATCAGTTTGTATTGTGCACTATACTATTACTGTGTGTTATTTTAGTGTATTAGGAAGATGAAAATATCTGCTTTTTAGCACAATAAATATGTCTTATTTAAAAACTTAATTCTTTTGGATTGAAATTACTTCTATAAAACTTCAATCATTAAAAATTGCTTGTTTTATTTGATCAACCGTTAAATGAATATGTCATTTTTTATTTACATTTCAAGCCTAACGAATGCCAAAATAAATTTGCATTCCTTGGCTTCTTATCTGTGCATACTTTCTAAGCAGCAGAGAGCTGAAATGATATTTATGCATTCACTTAAAGCCCTAAATAGTCACACTACAAATCCACTGAAGAAATCATCAAGAATGTAAAACTATCCATAAAGTGATGATTTCTGCTATAGTTAGGTTTCTCTAAATGTGTCCTTATCTTTATTTCTAGGAGAAAAAAAAAATTAAAAGTGGCACAAATACCTTGTAGGTCAAGTGACCACATATAAGTGATCATCCAAATTGGGCCACCTCTGAGAGTGGAAGACGGTGCTATAAACAATTAGGCCAGGTGAAAACTGGGCAGTCTCAGGCAAATCTAGACATGTGGTCACCTTACTTCTTGGAGTCCGAATGAAAGCACAAGTTTACAGTTTTTTGAGGCCATTTGAGGGTCTCAGAAAGGTCCCTAAGCCTGTTCATTCTAAGTTTCTGCATCCCATATTCTATCTGTTCCTACCTTTAACAGCATCATATACCCCTACTTACCCGACCACCATGTCCTTGGGTCCAGCAGTTACAGTGCAGATCCCATCCTCACAGTGTTTTCCCACCAGGCTGTGGGCATGCAGGTGGATATTTTTTCCATTTGTGACCAACTGAACAATAACCTTTGCTGGTCCCACATAGTTGCAGATCTATATAAGAAGCACATTTCAAAAGTCAGCACATCTGACTCTCCAGCAACATGGAAAAATGTTTATGATATGCCAGTAAGTATAAAAAGTACAATATAAAATTATTCATATATGTATATACATGATTACAGCCCTGTTTTTAAAAGTATGTGATGAACAAATGACAGGGTGGAAGTAAATGAAAATGTTAATGGTGGTTGTTTTGTGTAGTGGGAAGAGACACTCCAAGAAGCAGGCCACTTAAAATACAGTATATATTGTGACAGTTGGAGCAACATATCTTAGAGGATGCTGTGTTGTCATGAAGCCTCCTTTCCTATTAACCAAGAACATGCTTTCCTCTGCACCCTTATCAAAATTCTTGGTCACAAAAGCTGGGTAAATGATTGATGAAAAGGAAACTAGTGGTTGATGGGAATCAAAGGAAGAAGGGAGGTAAGCAGAAACAGTCCATCCTGACTCTGTGCCATGTGATTAGACAGAATCCTGCCCAGGGACCTGGTTCTGAAGTTTGGCTACAAACACTCAAGCATGAGGACTTGGCCTCCAGTCATCTCTTAGGATACCTGAGCCTTCAGTAGCCCTCTGAGACTTCTGATAATTGAGTTACATATGCTCAGGTCATAGTAAGTGTTTTCAGTTCAAAAAAGTACACTTCTTAAGTACAAATCCTTAGATTTCACCCCTGTTTTGCTGTTGCTTGATAAAATTAGAGTTTTCTATTTAAAGTAATTTATTTTTTATTGGTATGTCTTTAAAATGACAATAGCAATAAAAAGGAAATAGCATGGAGATAACGACATTTGTAGCAAAAAACACTTAGATACCCTTTCTTCTTATTAATCACCTAGCCCCCTATAGTAGACCAGATTCCTTCCTTGAGAAAGTGCCAAGACTAAAGTCATACTAACGTAACAGAAAAGACTTTATTTTAACCCTCTTAAATCCTATCAAGTCAGAACCCTGTGATAAATTCAGCTAAATACTTGGAAATGCATTATAATCTCCTCAAAAGATAAACTACCATCCTGGTTTGCCTGGGACTGAGGGGTTTTCTGGGACACAAGACTTTTGGAGCCAAAACCTACATTAGTTGGTCACCCTATCTCCTTAGTTCATACTGTACTATTTTTTTTTTTTTTTTTTTTTTTTTGAGATGCAGTCTTGCTCAGTCGCCCAGGCTGGAGTGCAGTGGCATGATCTCCACTCACTGCAAGCTCTGCCTCCCAGGTTCATGCCATTCTCCTCCCTCAGCCTTCCAAGTAGCTGGGACTACAGGCGCCCACCACCACAGCCAGCTAATTTTTTGCATTTTTAGTAGAGATGGGGTTTCACCATGTTAGCCAGGATGGTCTTGATCTCCTGACCTCGTGATCCGCCCGCCTTGGCCTCCCAAAGTGCTGGGATTACAGGCATAAGCCACCGCGCCTGACCCATACTGTACTTTTTAAAGGACTGCATAACCTAAACCCCAAATCTCTCAACTACACAGTAATTCGAAATACATAAACCTATAAAAGCAGCCCACAGTTTGAAAGAAAGAGAGAGAGAAGAAAAAGAAAGGAAGGAAGGAGGAAAGGGAGGAAGGAAGGATGGGAGGGAGGGAGGGAGGATGGGAATCACACCTAAAGATAACTCTTTGATGGAAGTCCTAATGATGTAAACTTGAGGAAGACCCTAAACCTGCCAATAATACTCCTTGGAAAGAGACAGAATCCTTTTCAGCTAGCCTACTTCTACTATAAACTTCATTAAATGGATTCACATTTTATTGAAGCAGGGATTTGGTAGGATTTTCTTAGTAGGGCCTTTTCCCCAACCCAATATTTCATCCAAGAGTCGAAGGCTGATCAGAGTTGGCATTACTCCCCAGAGTTTGCAGGGAGAGAAGCTTCACTTGTCAACAAAGGATAGACTCCCCTACAATCAACTGTGCAGCTCCACCTCAAGGCCTCTATGTATGCACTTGGCTAAAACTGCTGCAAAGGTCTGCTTCTAAACCTTCTAAACTCCTTCTCAAAGAGCCAGGCTCCCAGAGTAAGCCAACCACGAAGAGGGTTTCTAATTAAATTTGATCTTGACCACCTCAAAGCACAAAAAATTTCTTAAACAGGTATAACATTAAAAAAACTCTGGGTATAAAGCTAATTATGAATTCAGTGCTTTCCCTTTAACAAGGAGAAAGTCTCTGCCCTTAAATGTGGGACAGGGAATGAGAAGTTCTGGGTTTGCTCCAAAGCTGACTGCTGGCCCTAGATACTCCCTACAGATTGCTGATGCCAGTTGTGTTTCTTGGTGTTGACATCTGAAATCAGTCTTTGTTATGATGATATATCCCACAGGGGCTTCTTCAGCAATAAATCAAGAGTGAAATAACACGAAATAAACCGTGCAATTACACTTTTAAGTGACACCAGCACAGGACTGCAAGAGAGCAAGGCATGAGGTAATGCTTCACTTGGGTGAAATCAGGTAGGCTTTCCACTTAAACAGGACACCAGAAGGAATCCATAATTAAAGCCCAATCGCATCAGATAACTGGGCCCGTCGATGTTACCATTATGAGGGAATTAGTCTCTGGTACTGAAGGAAAGAGGTCTGAGGTATCCTCAAAAAGTACTCATGTATTTTTCATAGTACTACTTCATGACTGAAGGGTGGCAAGAATGAGGAACTGGGTAGTCCCTGAGGTAAAGGAACTGAACATGCTGCCAGTGACTCATGTGCTGCTAGATCCATTTGAAAGAGTCCAAGTCAGCATCGCATCATCTGGTTTTCACAGAGACCACAGGGCAACGGACAGGGAGCCCCCTGGGTTTTGTGGACTTTCCAAAATACTGACTACTGACTGAAAGAAGAAAACTGATGTATGACAAGAGAAAATAGTGATACTATTTGTAAGTTATATGGCACATGAAGACACTGGCACTCTACCATGGGGGAGACCATACTTCATAGGATGCCATGATGACAGACCACTGTTTGCAATCAATTCAGAAATTGATTTGCTCTACGGAGATCTTAGTTCTTTTTATTCAGTCTTCCTTTTACTTCTTTTACTCCTTTGAAAGTTTAAAGAGAGCAACTGTGTCTGTTTGGTTTTTTTCAAAGAGTCTGAACATTGCAGGCTCTTATTAAGAGTTAAGCTTTCCGCTGGACGTGGTGGCTCATGTGTGTAATCCCAGCACTTTGGGAGGCCGAGATGGGTGGATCACCTGAGGTCAGGAGTTTGAGACCAGCCTGGCCCACATAATGAAACCCTGTTTCTACTAAAAACACAAAATGTTAGCCAGGTGTGGTGGTGTGCACCTGTAATCCCAGCTACTCAGGAGGCTGAGGCAGGAGAATCACTTGAACCCAGGATGTGGAGGTTGCAGTGGGCCAAGATAGAGACGCTGCCCCTCCAGCCTGGGTGACAGAGCAAGACTCTGTCTCAAAAAAAAAAAAAAAAAAAAAAAAAGAGTTAAGCTTTCAATTAAAGCCAAGGAGACCAAGGTGATAAAACTGAGTAATCAGCTACCCAGGGACACTGTAAGAGCATGGACTTCAGGGACATACTAGCTGGGCTTGAAGATAGTTCCCCATTTCCTGGTTGTGTGACTTTGGGCACTGCTCAGTTTCCCCATCTGTAAAAGGGAGATAATAATAGTATCTCAAAGGGTTGCTGTGAGGACTAAATACATTAATGCATATAAAGCCTTTACAACAATGCCCAGCAAATAACAGTAGTTTAAAAGCATTAACTTGTCTTATTTATTAATTTATTACTATAAGGTACTCTTCCACCTAGAGATTTTTAAACAATATGACTGTCCTGAGATTATTATTATCTTATCTAAAAGCAGGTGGCTGGAATAAATGACTGATTTAGGTCATTTCTATTTCTAGGGTACATCTTTTTTTGCATGCCATATTTTATTGGGCTTTGTTAATTTTCCAGTAGTAATTGTGTTATTATAGTAACAGCTATCATTCTTGGAGATACCCAGGACTTCTTGGCATTCTTGATGAAATTTAAGACTTTCTTCCAGGAGCTTTATGACTCAATACCTACTGATGACCACACACTGGATCTGCTTTTTGAATAAGCCATAGAAACCATGGGTCTCAGATAATACCAGTCTCAGTCAAATCACCTCTTTTTATTTAAAACAATTTTGTCACATTGGGGTAAAGCACGTGCTGGTTCTTCAAAGGTGGTTACAGGACACAGTCTAGAATTTTCTAGGAATCAGGATTTGAAATGTCCACTTTGCTCTTTGGGTAAATTCGGCCAAATCACTTTGGCAGAATGTAGAGTTAACATGAATGTAAGAGGTGACACATGAAGTAGTACTTTTCTGCTTAGCTTTTCTTGTGAAGTGATTGATGATGATGATGATGATGATGATGATGATGGTAATGAAGAAGAGGAGGGGAAAAATACAAAATTTTCAAACGGAAATCTATCCTGACTTCACATGTGAACCTCGCTTTGTCCTCTACTGCACTAAGCAGCAGAACAATGTGGTAAAGTCTAGGAAGTCTGAAGCTAGGCTGCCCGGCTCAAGACTGACTGTTACCACTTAGCTGTGTCAACGGGGAAAGATGGTTAACATCTCTGGATTTCAGTTTCTCTGTCTTTAAAGTTAAAAGGAATAATACACTTGATTTCATAGGTTTTTTTTAGGATTAAATGAGTTAATGCAGTGCTTGGCACTTAATGGGATTAGTAATCCCAAATACAAATCCTCTCTCCCACCTAGGTAATACCTCACTAATAACCAAAATTTGTCTATTTATTCAGTGAGTATTTAAAGCCCCTCCTATATTCCACACACTGCAGTAAATTAGGGGATGAAGCGATGCATGGTGAATGCAGAACAGACACAATCTCTGTTCTTGTAGAGAATTAAAGAGTGGGACTGACACTAATCGAATAATCTCATAAATAAATGTAAAAGTGTAACTGAGAAGAGCTTACACAGGAGATACATAAAAGCACTTGACCAGGTCAGGAGGTCAGGAAAAGCTTCCTGAGAGAGTACTGAGGGTGGAGATTGAAAGAAGGCTAGGAGTATAACCAGGCAAGGGGATGGGTGAGGCCAAGGGGTTTAGAGAGTCTTCAGGCAGGAAAAACAGCACATGCAAAGGCTCTGTGCTACAGTCCTACTCAGGACCTCCTTGGACCCACCCATTACCATGTCTCAGGATTTTCTTCAACCGGACAACTCCCACGTGGTCTCTCTGCTTCCCTATCGAGAAGTACCCATTCTTCAAGAGGAAGATCTAAACCTGAATCTTCCATGACACCCTCCTCCCCACTTTAGCCCACAAGGTTCCACTACTGCCTCCTTTTTTTGAAATTTGGAAGGAACAAGGCAGGAAAACCATATGCAACCTAGCGCAACATGAACACAGGGTTCAGTAATTAAATAATTACTGTCATACTTCTCTTGCTTGTTAAATTCCCAGAGCCGATACAGCTATACTTCCTAACTTACTGTGTTTTATGGAACATGCTAACTCAGATAATCCCCACAACAGCCCTGTGGGGTCAGAGGTAGTACCCCATTCCACAGCTAGAGGAACTGGGGCTCAGAAGATAAGGTAGGTTGCCATGGTTCCTATAAATGGAGCAATTAGGCAATCCTTGAGCTTGGGTCTGTCCTCCTCCACAAACTATTCACATTTCCCATTTTTCTGTGCTACCATGTGACATGATCATTTGTTCTTCTGTGTGTGTGCAGTCTCCTCAGTGTTTCATAGCTCTACTCTGCCTAGACAGTGTTGGTAGATGACACTTATTTGTAAACACCTTGTATGTTTGGCTTTGCTGGTATGTGTTGTGAGAAGAGAGATCTCAGGAATGGTTATAAGAAGTGGTAGAGGTGTACTTGTCCCCTTGTAAGGCTCCTTTATAAAATCATGTCACAGACATGAAACCATGCATTCATTCTTTTCTGTGAGGTTGCAAGTCAGATTATCAGGCACAAAAAAAAAAAAAAGGAAAGAAAGAAAGAAAAAGAATACTATTTTAATAATATTTCTCCTCTCAGGGATGAAAAACAGTCAGGCTTTATTGTTTACTACTTCTTGAGCAACCAGGACAACCAGGAAGGACAGAATGACCTTTACCAAATAAGACAGTACAGAATTATGTCCAACACAGTTTCTGGCATAAAAAGATGCTTAGTAAAGTTCATCTCTTTCTCTGTTATGCAGGAGATTTCAAGTCGATCCAGTCTGTGATCCGACACTAGCTTTTCCCCCTCCTAGCTCTATGGCCTTACACAAATTAGATAACCTCTCTGAGTCTTAAACTCCACATCTACACAAAGGGCCAATCACATGACTTCAGAGGGCTGTCGTGAGGACTACGCAGTGCCTGGAACATGGTAGGTACTATTAAAGTGCCAGTTTCTTTCCTTCTCTATTATTTGTAAAGACCCTTGGGCCTCTGAAAGGCCCTGTAAGGGAGGCAGAGTTGCTCTATTACCCCTATTTTGCAGATAAGAAAACAGAAGTTCAAACAGATTGAGTAACAAAGTGACATAATCCAAAGTCATACAGCCAAGACACAGAGGACCCTGGAATACATTATGAGTCTTCTGAATATAAATGTGGTATTCTCAGTAAGGTAGGGGATGGCATGAAAAAAGTCCTCTTTGACCCACTGTTGATGGCATTTTTTTTTTTTTTTTTCGTTTCCTGGTAGTACTCATGGATGTGCATTGATTCACTGACATTCTTTCACCTGTTTCGTGCCCCTTTGAATGACCAACAGCACATATGGCTCATATCAGGCTGGGAGTAGAAGAGCAAACTGCCATTTGACATAATAAATAAGCTAAGAAGTTCTCGTGAATTACACAGAGATGATGAATAAAATCTCTATGTATAACTTTTCTCTGAAAGTTTTATCTTTTCCCTCATACTTTGACTCAGGGTTTCCTTTTTTATTTTAATTTTCAGTTTTACCACATCAGATATAGCTGCTTACAAATTATGCTTCTTTTGAGAAAGAAGTAACACACTATTGCTAATTCCAAGAATTGCTGGGAACTTGGACCTCAACAGGTATCACTAAATCATCAGCAAATTACCAATAAATCTTTATATTCGCATGGCCTAATCATTCATCATTGCAAAAGAACATGGGAAGAGCAGAGAGTTTGTAATTTGTGAATGCATTGTCTTATAAATGTTCACGTATAAGTCTTTTTTTTTTTTTTTGCCAGTTGGGTGGATTTTTAAACAGAAAATAATGTATATGATACTGGTATTCTAATGCCATTTCTTTCCTGTATCTCTTTTTCTCTTTATTTCTTTTTCTTTCTCTCTCTCTCTCTCTTTTTTTTTTTTTTTTTTTTTTTGAGGGGGGACAGGGTCTTGCTCTGTCATTCAGGCTGGAGTACAGTGGTATGATCATGGCTCACTGAAGACTCAACCTCCTGGGCTCAAGCAATCTTCCTGCCTCAGCCTTCTAGGTAGCTAGGACTACAGGTGCATGCCACCACACCTGTTTAAATTTTGTTTTTCTTTTTCATAGAGACAGAGTCTCGCTATGTTGCCCAGACTGACCTTGAACTCCTGGCCTCAAGGGATCTTCCCACCTAAGCCTCCGAAATTGCTAGGTTTACGGGCATGAGCCACTGTGTCTAGCCTCTTTTCTATATTTCTTACCCTCTTTACTACACTACATGCGTTCTCAAATTCGTCTTTAAAGTATAATATATATAATATTAATTCAAATCTTCAAAAAATATCCTCTATCTGATCACCTCTCACTACCTTCACTGCTACTCCCTTGGTTTCCAGCCACCATCATCTATCTCCTAAGCTTTGCTCCTATGTTTCCTCTGCATGTCCTGTCTCCCCATGGCTTATTTTCCTGAGTGATCCTGTTCAAGTCATGTCATGCCATGTCTTATCACTCCTTCACTCAAAACCCTCCCAAAGTGAAGGCTGTTAAAGCTGAGTGATTAGTGCAAGGGGGTTCATTATACTATTCTGTGTTTGTATACGATTAAATTTTTCTATGTTAAGAAGTTAAAACAAAATCCTTTAATATTTCTCCATATTAAAAGACAAAATCATTATAATGGCTTACAAGGCCCTAGGCGATTTGACCATCTCATGTCCTCTCTGTCCTTTGTCTTCTTACTTCTATGCAGTCACATCAGTTTCTCATTGTTCTTGAACTTGCCAGGTGAGCAATCTTAGCTTTTGCATTTCCTATGTCTTCTGCCTAGAACACTCTTTCCAGGGACATCTGTATACCTGTATGTTTCTTACCGGCTTTCAGGCTTTACATAATTGCCATCTCTCAAGGTGGCCTTCACTGACCACTCTACCCCTACCAAAACTTTTACCCCCAAAATCCCTTGCTTCTTTCTCTGCTTAATTTTTCTCTATATATTAATTACCATCTAATAACTACACATTTCATGTATTTTGATTACTGCCTCTCTTCTCCATTAGGATGGAGGCTCAGAGTGGGGAAGCTGGGTGTGGTAGTGTGCACCTGTAGTTCCAGCTACTTGGAAGACTGAGGTAGGCATGTCCTTTGAGCCCAGAAGTTCAAGGCTGCATTGGGCTATGATCACACCACTGCACTACAGCATGGGCAACAGGGTGAGACCTTGTCTCTTAAAAAAATGAAATAAAAACAGTGAGGATATTGATTTACTCTCTGTTGTATCCTCAGTGCTTGAAATAATGCTTGTCATATTGTGGGCATTCAATAATTAATACATTAATGAATGCATAATTAATTAAGACATGATAAAATGTTATTTATGGAAGGCAATTACTAAAATATAAAGAGTTGGGTTAAGTGACGGGTGGTGGGTAAGGAGTGGAGATAACTGTATTTTTTTGTTGTTGTTAATTTGTCTTTTAAAAAATGGCTAATGGAATACTATGCAGAAATAAAAAAGAACAAGATCATGTCCTTTGCAGGGACATGGATGGAGCTGGAGGTCATTATCCTTAGCAAACTAACATGAGAGCAGAAAACCCATTATTACAGATACTGCATATTCTCACTTATAAGTGGGAGGTAAATGATGAGAATACATTGCTACATAGAGGGAAACCACACACTCTGGGGCCTATCAAAGGGTGGAGGGTGGGAGGACAGAGAGGATCAGGAAAAAGAACTAACAGATACTAAGCTTAATACCTGAGTGATGAAATAATCAGTACAACAACCCCCATGACACATGTCTACCTACGTAACAAACCTGCACATCCTGCACATAAAATTAAAACTTAAAAGTAAAAAAAAAAAAAAAAAAAGGCTAGATACCAATGTAGCATCTCAATTGTCTATTTAAATTAGAATATGATTATTACACACGAGAGCAGAACACTGGTCTAAGTTGGAGGCAGAGTTTCTGGCTGGGGGCTCTGGTTGCTGCACTGGCCCTACAGTATCTGGTAAAAGGGATCTAAACCACTAAGAGGTATGAATTCTGCCAGCTGTGAGAAAGTGAAGGGAGAGCAACTCTTGAATAATCATCCTTGGAAAACTAGGGCAGCAGTTCTTCCCTCAAATTCCAAAACAACCCCTTGTACTTCTCTCTTCCCACCCTAACTGCTGTTGCCCATTAGGCATTCTCTCTTGTACTGATGAGTCTTGGCACCAGACTCAAATATTTCCTCTATGCCTCATTTTGTTATTTCCCTCAGAGATCCAGGATTTGCATTACTGGTCCATTTCAATTTCACTGTCTGTTATTCCTCAAATGAGAGGGCCCTTCTTTGATATTCACTGTGGTGATGGATAGGAACAACCATCCCACAGGACTTTATCGGGGTAGTCCTCATAGTAGTGCAGGGGTACACCTCCAAGATCTCAAACTAGTGGAGTATCTTTCAATAAAGAGCAACAGACTTTGGAGTAAGACACAGCTGGCTCTGAATCTGGGCTCCCATGACCATCTGGCGGACTCTGGGAGGGTTACTTAACGTTTTTACTTGTTTTCTCATTTGTAAAATGTGAATACAAATATATAATCTCTAAATTTTCATAAGGATTAAAGGAGGTAAAGTGTCTAGTACAGTTTTTACTATATCAAAAGCTCAAAACAAATGACAGCAATTCTTATTTCTCTCTTCCTGCCTTACGCAGATATCTGCAGCTGAGATTCTCTCTGACTGTAATGAGAAGGTAGAAGTCATTGCATGCAAGTTCCTTCACTCTCTCTCCTCCTTACTGTTACTGAGGCTCAAAACATCCCTGCTACTTCACATATCCTCTCCCAATTCAGAGAAACATGTTTGTTCCCTTTTCCAGGGCTAACCATTCTGTTTTTACCCTTAATGTTTATTCCTAATCTTCTTGAATTACCCTTCTCTTTCTTTCTCCAAAGGATTCTTCACTTGTCTACAGATGTGCACTGCTTTTCCTCCTTATTCTAAAAAAAAGCCCCTTCTAGATAATGATGACAACCATAAAGGTTAACATCTATTGAAAACTATGGGCCGGGCATGACACCAAGAAATATTGAACGATTCTTTCATTTGATCTTCTCTACAATCCAATGAGAAAGGTTCTTAAGAGGAACTTATACCTGTTTGAATGTCATTCTATTTCTCCCTACCAAGTACATAAGAAAATCTCTAATTACTAATGCTGAACCACCACCACTTAATCTGAGGCCCTTTGCAAATGTAAGTAATCCCCTGATCTGTCAAATGAAAAAGTGCGTAAAGGTCATGACAGATTCCATGTTTCCAAACCCACTAGCCATTTCTTATTCCTCACCCCTACTTGACCTCTTTGAGAATGGGATATGTTACCATTCCCTCCTTGAAAGTCTCCCCCAACTCCCCATTTCACTGGCTGCTTTTGCTAAGGCACTCTTCCTCCTCCTCAAAGAGATGTTTCAGCAGAGATTGATGCTCAGTCCGTTTCTCACCTTTATTATGATCACTCCCTTGACATTCTTATCAAGTCTCCTGGATTGAACTGTCTACTCCAAGCAGATGACCGCTGAATTGAAATCTCATGTTCTCATCTTCTTTTTAAGCATGTGCAACCTTTCCAGCTGTTTGTAGGGTATCTTCCTGTCCATAATACCTTTACAGCTCAATGTGCGCAAGACTGAACTAATCACCTTTCTTCTCAAAGCTACTCCACCTCCTGCAAATGGAAATACAAATGCCGCCTTCTAAAAAATTGCAGCAAAAGCCTCTTTTCATCTTGGATTCCTCTCTGTCTCTTGTCTTTTATGTTTAACCAGTTGCCAAATTTCAGCTGAGTACCACCCTTTCTCAGTTTATCCCTTTCTTCCCTTTCTTCCATTCTCATTCCTTAGTTTATCTATCTTAGCTTGAAGTCTTAGTTTAGCTCATGAAGAATCCCTGCAATTCTTCCAACTAGTGACTCTGGGCCTTTCCCTTCCAATATGTGTTAGCAGACTGCTACCTGATTTGTAATCCTAAAGCACAATGCTGCTGATAATTTCTCATTCCTACATAAAATTTCTATTGCTTACCCATTTTCTAAAAACATAGTTTAAATTCTTGCATGATTTGGCCTTATCTAATATCTCCAGCCTTATTACCACCCTTGCCTTCCATGTGCTCTTCATTCCAGCAAATTATTTACTATTCTCCATTTGATCTCAGAGATTTCTACTTTTGAGCCTTTGCTGCTGATTTTTCTGCGGTGCTGTTTTCTCTAGTTAGATCTATGCTTTCATACATCTCTCCCTTGAATCCTTCTATAATCATCCCAACTAGCTGACTCTTATAAATTTATCTTTACATTAGAGCAATTAGGTCATTTATTCTTTCATTCAAAAATTATCTTGTTCAACAAGTCCTACATGACAGCCACAGGTGCTGGTTATGCAGTGGTGATTCAGGTATTTAAGGGCATATCTTAGTCTCTCTATTAAATGGATGGTTTCCTGAGGACAAAGGCACTATTTAATTTTCTGTTTTTCCAACCCTTGGAACAGAACCAGTGCCTACTTAATCAATATTTGTTAAAAGAGCTAGTGAATAAATAAATCATTGTCTCCAGGCTATACTGAAAAAGGAGGGAGCAGAAAAGTGGTGTTCCCAGGCAACTTTAGGAAAGGCTGAGGACAGTGGGGCCCAATAGGCTATCCAACTGTTGAATGGTTACTGTCCTAGGACAGGGTTCATCTCCCTAATCTAACTGTGAGGGATCCCTGAGGAGTTTCCGCAAAGTCCTAGCAAAAGTTGAGTATATGAAGTCGATTAACTTTTGGAATTTTACTAACTCCACTGCTTGAAACCACAGTTAGGAACACCTAACCCTGACAATATTCTTATTTCTAAAGAGGATTATTTTTTGAAGCCCTTGTATTCCCTTACACTTTTCCACTTCGAAAAACAATTTTCATTTACAGAGACACTGGCTGCAGAGATGCTAAAACATCTTAAATGTTTATAAATTCACCTCTCAAGTTTAATAGAATTCGACCTTGAGACGCAGTTTTTCTATTGTGCGGGGGCTTGGCCAAGGAGGCAGACAATCGCCAAGGGTTGGTTCTAGGTAAAACTAGAAGCGAGACTGAGAGGAGATGCACTGCCCTGGCTGCAGGCCCTGTGTGATCTCACATTCACCACCAGCAGTGAGACTCCGCAAGGCAGCTGCATGAGGAGGGCTTTCCCCACCAGTGTACTAGAGACATGCAGCCACTCCCACTGGCACACAGCCTTAACTTCGCAGCGTCAGTTTATGCTTCTGAGTCACTGAAAAATATCCCAGGAGTGCAAAAATAGGAAACATTAAACTCCCCAAAGTTGTAATTTAAGTATGATTCTGTTTGGAGAAAACAACAGGGATGACAGCACAGTTTACAGAGAGTCTGAATAAACTGTGCTTAATATAAATGTCTCAAAATTCGAGAATTTTGAGAATGTTCAAAATTTTCATTTTGGTATAATGGAAGAATGTTCTCTATTATACCAAATACATTTGTGTAAGGCACATCTTTTCCCAAATGTGGCATATTAAGCTTACCTTTCTCAAATATTTTTTAACTTCTTATTTATTTATTTACAGGCCTAGCCTGAAGTCTGCAAATTTTCAGATAAAAACATTTGGGTTAATTTTTAGTGCTGCAGTAGGTGGCCAGAGTTCTAGTCACCAGGTACTGCTATGATACTGCATGAGTCACCTAACCTCTTTGGCCCTCTTAATTCTTCATTTGCAGAATCACTAGATAATGTCTCACTCATTTTCCAGCTCTAAAATTCTATGATTCCTAGTCATATGCATAGGACACAAAAGACAACATCCAAAGATCACATTTTCAAACTACAAAAAAAAGTTTACCATCACAGAATTTCTGAGTTGGAAAGAACCTTATAGGTAAACTTAATTTTAAAACTGTCAACATTTTAAATACATTTCACCACAGTTACAAACTGAGAAAACATACAATCAACACTCAAATTACCTGTTGCAATGGGACCTCTGATAGCATGGAAAATCAAAATTTAGAGACAAAGAAAAAACCTTCATGTTAGGCAAAGATTTCAACTTTTGTCATTAAAACTGAGACTGAATACCCAAAGTGTTTACTTTCAGTAAATCCAAGGAGGGCTCTGCCCTGGGTAGTTGAGTCCTGATAAGAATCTGTCTGTTCTGAGGATATGTCAGAAATGCTTCAATTACATAAGTAGGGAGAGAAAAAAAGACACACAAACAAAGATACACTGAGAAATTTTAATCTAAAAGGTTTTAAAAAAAATCCTTATAAATAACATAAAAATAATTAGAATAATTAGAACACATTAGATATGATCGAAGTGTGTCCAAAACAAAAATTCTAGGTTTCTCATTTATTCATTGAAAATAGAGATTATTAATGTAAATATTTAACATTCTTTTAAAATGATTTTACAGTCTTTTAACACATTGTTTCTGACTCAGATTTAATTTAAAATAATTAAGAATATCTTTGACTCTGATACCCAAATTTACATGGGATTGCATATCACTGATTTCTTATATCTTAAAGGTATACAATCACCCTCATGACGTATTTTTCTTGCTTAGAAAATCTATTTTATCACCTTCACTGAAACCCAGTGGCTAGAGAAGCAATTAGGTTCTTAATAATTGAAAATACTTAGAGACATCATTCTGTGTAGAATTTCCTTTGTACTACAGTAAGTACAGCTGCCCTGTACAAGAATTTGGACCATGTTGGGAAGAAGCCAATTAACTGTCCCTTTCTTCAAAAGGAAAGTACATAAGATAAAGAGCATTTCAGCTATTCTATTGTGATTTCCTGTGGAAAGCCCCTACTAAATTAAGAGAATTACAAGTGAGTAGAACTGGGAAATTTTCTTTGATTTCTTGGTGCTACTTTACTGGTCATTTTACACTCTAGACGCTAATAGGGCAAAAAAGAACACGATCTAAGTGTCAGACTGAGGTTAACCAAAATATTGTACCATCTATGTACTATGATGTAAACAAAAGTAGGAAGGGGGAAACACCAAAATTTCTCACAAGTTCTAGGATCAGTCAGTAATTTGGAAAAATGGTAGTACTTTAAACCTGCAAAAAAACCCTTTAATGCCATAGCTTTATATTGTTCAGCCTGTATAAACCAACTAAAACACAAAGTATATGAAATAAGTCATACATTCTACAGCTTGGATAAAGTAGTGTGTAAGCTATTAATTTCTATTATTTTGGGGGATCTGTCAGAAAACTGTAATTGTCCTATAACCAAATCTTGATTATCCCTTGTTACAGATTTATCATTTATTAAGTAAACATCTTTCTAAGGGCATACAAAGAAAAAAGAAAAAAAATTACTTATTACAAAGGGTCTTAATAAAAGTTAGCTTCCCTGCCCTGCAGTCTTCCTGGTCATTTTTGAACCAATTCAGTGACAATGAGCTCACTTTGTCCTGAGGCGATACATTCCACCCTCAGACAGCCCTGATTGTCAGCAGCAACTGAAACCTCTATCTCCTGGGGCTTCCATTCACTGCTCCTTATTTCATCCTCTTGTGACAACAGGACACATTTAATCCTTTTTTCTCCATCACAGCCATTCATATATTTGAAGACAACCAAATCCTTCAGGCTATAAATCTCTCAGGCTCAGTAACTGACTCCCCATTTGAGGGAAATTTGAGTTCTGTCACTTATTCTGCCTCTGAAGACACTCAAGTTGGTTTCTATTTCTCTACAAATGTGGTGCCCAGCAGTATTTATTACACTGTATTCCTGGTGTGGCCTTTCATCACAGAGTGTAAAAGAGATCACCACTTCCTTGGTCTTATGTATCATGTTTCTATAAATGCAGACTAATGAGGAATTACTTGTTTGGTAGTCACATCGCATTGCTGGTTCATGTTGAGTCTGTTATTAACTAAAACTCCTAGATCTCTTTGCATGCACTGCTGCTAAATCATCTCTCTTCCACCCTGTACTTGTAATTTGTTTTCTGTACGCATTTATATCTCTTCGGTATAATTGCTGAAGAATTGGGTCCATTGTCCCAGCTTTCAAAATTAATTTGAATTCAAATTGTTTGTTGTCTACCACTTCATGTCACCTGCAAATTTAATAAGAACCTTCTAGGGCTGTATCCAGGACACTGATAAAATATATTAAAGTGTCTGGGGAAAGATCCTTGGAACTTATCACTAGAAATATCTCTTCAGATTGACATTACCAGCATGGGAGATACTGTGAATCCCTGAACTACCAAAACAGGTATATCCAGCATCTCACTATCTCACCCTTCTAGAAACCCTGTCAAAGAAGACAACGATGTAGGTTTGGTGTGATTTGTTCTTCTTACGGTGCCTGAGATGGCGATCCAGCTCTCTAGTTTCTAGTTTGAGAAGTACACCTGTCAAATTCCACTTGCATTCTATCACAAATAGAGAGGAGAGAGACTATCTAGCCAGGAGGTGATCTCAAGGAGGGTATATTTTCTCCCAGTCCACCTCAACACACACACACACACACACACACACACACACACACACACACACCAATTTAGAATATCCTCCCCTCAGCAAATCCTGAGTAACACCCTGGTTACTGTCTCACCCATGTCTGTATCTTGGCTGTGGTGCCATGTAACCTGGGGGCTACAGAAAGATGATCATATTCATG
Organism: Piliocolobus tephrosceles; assembly: GCF_002776525.5. Lineage (NCBI taxonomy): Eukaryota > Metazoa > Chordata > Mammalia > Primates > Cercopithecidae > Piliocolobus > Piliocolobus tephrosceles. The sequence goes on along the minus strand of NC_045436.1, from coordinate 82,341,369 downwards.
TGTGTCAACACAGAGCCCAGCACTGTGCCTGGCAGGTGGTGTGCCTTGGATAAACACAAGCTACATAAATGTAAGGAAGGTAGGCCAAGAAGTTTCTGAAATCTACAAATGAAATGCTCTGGGTTTAGATGGATTCAGATTTCTGAAATAATTCAGAATGTACTTTAAATCAATGCTCTGATTGATCCCTTTGGTTTTTATACACCTATTTAAAAAATTAATAGAACAACGTGACTTTACAATGATTTCTAAAGGGTCTAGTTAATCTCATATAAATGAAAGATGTGAAAATGACAAATGTCGATATTCAAAAAATAAAATTATAATCAACAGGATGGGAAAACCCCTAAAATGGAAGAGAAACGAATAAAAAATTAGCTTAACTCTATAGCCCAATGGAAACAAAAATACATAGAAAGAAAAAATCTAATCCAAGTAACTTTTGAACACATTACTCTGACTGAATGCTCTCTGTTGAATACATTTGGTCAAAAGAACTACAAAGAAATTTTGAACCGAATACAGTAAGTTTGTAGATATTGGTATAGCAATTCTAAAACTATTCTATTTTTCTACAAACGTGTGTGTATTACTGGACTGAGCAAAACGAGTAAGCATGCTGCTATCATTGATGATGAGGGTTTTCAGTTACTGAAGAAATATGGGATATGAGATACACATTTCATATGTCACATCCAAATACAAATACGGGATAAGGGGAGGGAGGGAAGAAGCCTGCAGTGTGGATTGGAATTAGAGGTATGATTAGAGTATGAATTTGATATTTTTAAAATAGTCAATTTTGTAGCTTTGCCTAATGAAAGAGTCTAGAAAAACTTCTCCTGCTAAAAGGAACTAGGAGTTTACTTAGAGAGATAGACAATGCCTGGACTGGGGTAGTGAAGGTATAGGGTGAACCTAGAATATCTTATAATTTCAGAAATAAGGAAGTGTTAGAAAAAAAATATGGAGACATATCAAAAAGACATAGGAGCTAGCATGAAAGACTCCCACTGGCCAAGACTAGGACAATTTAAGAATCAAAATGAATAATGACAGGAATGGCTTATAGTACACTGAATAACAAAAGAATCCATGAGTTCATACTGATGCTAATTTTAATTTTTTTAAAGAAGAATGAAGAAAGTTCTTTTTAAAAAAACCCCAAAAGTGACAGGAAGGATAGAAATAGAAAAATCACAAATTTATGACAATTATTGATAATTGATTTAGGAAATAATCATTCATGGATGCTAAAATCCACTAGAAGAAAGATGCTGAGGATGGTAGCTTATACCAGGGTGGCGGAATTGGAGGTGTTGAAGAATAATTAGCTTCTGAAAAAATTGTGAAGGCACAGCCAATAAAACTATCTGATGGATTACATGTGGGATTTGAGAAGAAGAGAGAAGTCAAGGAAAACTCCAAGATTTGGGGCCTGCACAACTGGAAGGATGGAGCGTTCACATTCTGAGAAGGGGAAGCTATAAGACAGAGCAGATTGGTGGGGAAGGTTTGAAATTCAGTTGTGAATATGTTAAGTCTACCAGACATCCAAGTGGTAATGTCAAACAAGCAGCTGAGCCTGGAGCCTACATTTCAAAGTAGAAGTCTAGGATGGAGAAACACGCCTCCCCATGTATATATATATATATATATAAAATTAATAGAACTATATAACTCAACACCATGAGACTTAATAGTGTTAAGTTATATATATAAATTAAATATATATATACAGAATATATGTATATAAAATGTACAATATAAGTTTTATACATGTATAAAACTTACATATATAAATACATATATTAATCTATATTAATAGAATAATAATATATATTATTACATGTATATAAAACTTAACACCAAGAGAGGGAGGAAATGGAGAAAGAGAAGCCATTCTTGGTCAAGTTACTCATTAAGTCTCAGTTTCTAAGCTAAAAATTGGGATAAAACCATCTTTCCTGCAGAAGTGTATAAGGATAACAATAACAGATACATAGTAATAACTCGATAAATGACACATGAGAATAACAAAGCATTTTTCTTGTTATTTCTATACTAATTGGGTATTTCTATGATTAACTGAGGCAACAATTGAGTGCCCAAAGAATGAAAAGGAATTCAGTTTAATTCAGTAAATTTTTATTGTACACCTACCATCAGAAGAATATATAACAAAGAATTAGACACGGTCCCTGCCCTCAAGACATAAAGTCTAGAGATGGGGAGACAAGCATGTAAGTGTATAACTGAAACAACATATCAGGTATAGTAACAGAGACAGCAAGCATAGCATGGGCTAATAAGGAGGGATACTAAGAGGTCCCCAGTGCAGTCGGGTGAATGTGGGCAACTCAAGGCAGACTTTTGGAAAAAGTGGTTACACTGAAAAATATGTCTTATTAAAAATTTCATATTTCTTACAAAAATACGTAAGAAATAAATGATACGACAAAGAGCTAAAACAAAGTCAGGATAAAGGCCCCACGACTCATAAGAAATAATGAACATTTATAAGAAGAAAACTTCATGGACATTAAAGGCAACTCAATGACAAAATATGCTCTAAAAATCTAAAGACCTCAGCCTAGGGAGAAATCTGGATTGAATAGGATTATCAAGGTAGGTCTTTTGAGTGTGTCTTTTGACAGAAGAAAGGAACGTAGATAGATCCAGAGTCTAGAAAAAAGAGTATGCACAAAAGCAGCAATGAGAAGCCGCATGTGAGCAATGAAATGCCATGCAGTCCTTACACAGAATGAGGTGGATACTCAGACCTGACAGAGCACTTACCATGTGCGAGGCACCACTCTCTACCTATACTAATTCACTCAACCTTCCCTACAACGCTCTGAGGTAGGTGCTGTGTTAGCCCAATTTGACAGAGGCACAGAGAGGTTAACCAACTAGCCCAAGGTTACATGGCTAAAAAGGGGCAGAGCTGGATTTGAACCCAGGGTGGTGCTTTAGACTATGCTATTAATCACTTTACCATCTCACTTCCCTAGAAGTTTATGAGCTGCTAAAGAATGCCCCAAATTCATTAAGTGAAAAAAGCAAGGGACAGAATATTTTAAAAATTAACAGGATGTGTATGCATAAATACATATGCTTTATAGCTTATGTTTTATACACATTTGGGTGTATAAATGTGTATGTGCTTACAGGCATGAACACACACATCTAAGCTTGTATATACATGGAATATTTCTAGACGCCTATTTGAGAAATGTAACAGTGCTTCTCTCCGGGGAGGAGAGGGATCTTGGATAGAAGGAAAATCTATGTCGTACTATGTATATACCTTTGTATTACTTGAATTTTTATTAAATGTATGTGATACTTTTAAATACATAAAAACTAGTTGTTACTTTATGATTATTATTGAGACAGGGTCTCACTGTGTCACCCAGGCTGGAGCGTAGTGGTGCGATCATACCACAGTGCAGCCTAGAACTCCTGAGATCAAGTGATCCTCCCATCTCAGCCTCCCCTGTAGCTGATACTCCAGGCACATGCCACCAAGTCTGGCTAAGTTTTTAATTTTTTTAGAGATTGGGTCTCACTACATTGCCTAGGCTGGTCTCTAACTCTTGGCCTCAGGTGACCCTCCCACCTCATCCTCCAGAGTCACTGGCATTACAGGAGCCAGCAACCTCACCCAGCTCTAGTTCTTACCCTTTAAAATGTAAAATTTACACATCAGGAATGGCACAGACTAGAAATTCTCTAGAAAGGAAGTACACAAGTTCACACAATTTCAAGTAATAAAGGAGGTTTAGCAGTCTCTTATGCTGATCGCAGGAGGGAAATATAATTGATGTTTATTATTTTTTCTCCCTCTTTACATTTTATCAGTACACAGATCTTTTGCTTGGGGATCCACAACCCCATTTCAGTCCACGTGCTTGTGGTGCAGCTAATGCCATGTGGCATGGGAACGCTAGGGGTGAAGCTTGGGAATGACTGTAAACACTATCACTTTATCCCATATTCCCTGTCCCCAGTGTTATCTTCAGGGGTGGGCTGTGAAATAACCTGGACCAACTATGGCTAGAAGCCTCCAATCTGAGACCTCTTACATCTCTCTTTCAGGCTCTAGGAAAGCCAACTCTCTGCTGCAGGGTTCAGTGCCCCAACAGAGGGAGCCTGGAATGGGAGACGGGAGCTGGAAATGGAAGCCTACAGTGGCGTTTGAAACTAGCTAGCTCATTCCTTGGAAGTTTCTATTTTTTAAAATCTCCATTTTTGCTCTGGTAGTTTTAATTGGTTTTTCCTCTCATTTGCCATGGAAAGATTCCAATGGATAGAGAAACAGGCAGAAAAACTCATTTTAACTAGAAAGGTTTGGTGACATGCTGAAGATGTAAATTATAGTGCCTGAGCTGGAAATAGGACATGGATCACGTGACCCCTAGTCAGGTAAGGTTGGGGAGGAAAAGGAAAAGAAGGCTGCTGCGAAGGAAAGAACAAGATGCACCAGTAGTTGAAGGGAAGCCTGAAGGCTGGTTGAGGACTCTTGCTATTGTCAGTAATAACCTATTATTTTTATATCATGTTATCTGTTTCTTCTTTGCCCATATCATGATAGTACCAGTGCTTCTTTTGAGAAGATGATTCTAGCAGATTTCTGCATGTTGACCATTCATTCATTATACAAATAATTATTAGTCACCTACTATATACTAGATACTATTCCAGGTGTTACAGATAGAGCAGTAAACAGACAAAAATCCCTGCCCTCATGGAACTAACAGTTGTATTACAGGAATTTTTCATGATTTTTAAATTAAAAATATAAACTTGTCCCAAATGGACATTTAGTGCTATAGATGTGCCAGAGACTATGCTAGGTGCTTTTCTGTCAATTACTTTATTTATCCCTACACTATTCCTTCAAGGTAGATATTTTTATTTTCATCTTAGAAATGAGGAAAACAAAGTTTGAAGAGCTTGAGCAATTTGAAGATCACGCCATCTGTAAGTTGCATAGTCTGCAGTAAAATCTAGCTTTTGCTTTCAAGTATCATGCTTTGCCCACTAAACCACAGATCTATTTAGCTACTATACGATAGATGTCTCTACTGCAGCAACTTAATGGGTTTAGTCAGATTCTGCAAAGTCCCTGGTAATTCTCTTATGTAACACATAAGTAAAGAACCTTACATGAAGCAATTTTTTATCTTCTTTTGATCTATTATGCATTGGGTTAATACCTAAGATGTGATTTCATATCTGTTTATGAAATTTTGCAGTGCTATGTTGGAATTGGCTGGATCAGCTCATAAGAGTTGACTGTTAAATTTTCAGAAGTTTTGCAAGCCAGTTGATTTCAGGTTGATAGCTTCAAATTGACCACGATAAGTATTCACTACACTAAAGAAATTGGCAAACGCTACAAAATCAGGGTGTTTTGTTTTTCCTGAAGTGCAGTTGGTAAATATTTACTAACATACTCATCATCTACTCAATGGAGAACTATCATAGGAAGTTCTCTATCCTAAATAAGTTGTTCAAAACACTGGCAAACTCCTTCAACTTGAAAGATTTTCTACTACTTTCTAAATATATAAAAAATGAACAACTGGATACATGTGATATCTTTTGGAGTATATTATCAGGCTGAAATGGGCATCATCCTATACTCTTAGGGCTATGGCTTATAACCTCAATGCCACAATACTTTTGTAGTGGGCTGAATGATGTACCCCCAGAATTCATGTCCACCCAGAGCCTTAGAATATTATATTATCTGGAAGTGGGGTCGTTACAATTATGATTAGTTAAGATGAGGTCACATAGGGTTACGGATGTTGTAAACACAATGACCAGTCTCTGAGAGAAAGAAGAGGGAGATTTGGATACAGGGACACAGAGAGAAGACTGCATTCATGTGAAGATGGAGACAGAAATTGGAATGATGCAACTACAAGTCAAAAACTGCCATGAACTGTCAGCAACCACAAGAAGCTAGAAACAGGCAAGGAAGGATTCTTGCCTAGAGCCTTCAAAGGGGGCATGGCCCTGCGAAGACAGTGATATTGGACTTCTAGCATCCAGAACTGTGAAAGAATAAATTTTGGTTGCTTTAAAGCACCTAGTTTTTGGTCATCTGTTATGGCAGCCGGCAGTGAATGCTTTTAATTTTATGCTGCCTTTGCATCCACTTTGAATATAAGCTGGACTTTCCCATACCTAAAGCAGGGCTCAGTGACCGTCGACATAGTTTCCAGTACCACACCTCCTATTGGTTCCTTTATGTGGCCAATCTAGATATCTGCATTATACAAGGGCCACCTGGTGATCGCCTTCCCATGGACCAGCTACATGTAGCCTACCTGACTGCTCTTCACTGATGCTTACACCTTGCACGGACTGTGCAGATATGCCACAGTGACTTCTTCATCACAGTGTGACCTCCTGGAACTCATATCTGCTTGCTTGAAATCCACCTATTAAAACTCCCTGTGGGAAAACTGTTTGGATAATGTCCTGGACCCAGTAAAGGCAATGGCCCATTAGTTCCTTTCTCTTTCTCCACATGCTCCCTGACCTTGGTGTGTGGCCTCCCCTGGAGTGCTGTGCGCTCCCCAGGAGCAGTAAGTAATAAAATCTTTATTTCCATGTTTCTCCTAATTATGGAAGGGCTGCTCTCTATCATAAGTATCCTAAATTAAAACACTGCCCTACAAAACTAATGCAACTAAGGAGCCTAACAAGAATTTAATAAATTCCTTTCTGGTTTCCTACCTATGAGATTTTCATAAGAAATCATGTGTTACAGCTAAAAGAAAGCTTTTGACACAGCATCTGATCTCAGTCTCCTATCTTAATAACCCCAGATAGAAGAAAGGATATGGCATCAATATACAGTGCAAGCAATACTGATTAGAGACTGTACTAAAAATAAATTAATAGACTGGTAAAGGTTTTGTGTAGCTCCATGTATCCATAAATGAACCAGCAAAGCTGCCATTCAATATCTGTAGTAGTATATTTGGTTATATAAAAATAGAAGCAACTGTCATTTCTAAGTGCTTACTGTGTATCATGTACTGAATAACTTGATTTACACATATATCCTATGAAGTAGGTATTATTTTTTCAGTTTCACAGATGAGGAAGCTGATGCTTAGCCAAGTTAAGTAACACTGCAAGTGGCAAAACTAGGAACCAACATCATGCCCAGCCCTGAATCAAATGACTTCAGAGCCAATGCTTTAAAACCTAAAAGTGTGATCCACAGTCACCTAAACCTCACCCCAGACCTAGAAACTGTAAATGTAGAACCAGAAATCTGCAGTTGTAATACCTCTTTCTAGGACTTCAACTAGACACCTCTTACTCCTTCTCTTGTACCTGCCAGCTCACCCTTTCTTTCAAATTATCCATGTTAACAACATTGTTGAATCATTTTCAGTGTCGCACATTTAATTTTAAAAATTCTACTTGGTTTTATTTTCATTCTGCCTGGTCTGTTTTCTATTCCAAATTTATTATGTATTTATAAATCAAACAATTGGTAATTCAATTATCTGAAGATTCTGGGGATTTAATTCTGCTTTTCATTGTTCTGCCAATTCTTAAACAGAGTGGCTCATTTGCATACATATTTTCTAATTTTTGATCAGGAGCTCATGATTCTTTGAGCCACATACATTTTCATGTGTTTCTGCAAGGCTTGCGGGTATCCCCAATGTGGAACCACTTCATAATCATTTCTAGACTTGGGGTTTCCTACTCTATTCAGGGAGCATAAGCTTAACTCTGAATCTGTAAGAACTGGGCTTGTAGTTACTGATTCTCAAGAGAGGCATTTATCTTCTGATTCCCCTAGGCTGAGACAGGCAACTTCCTCATCACCTCTCTGCCTGGGGATCACCCATCAACAGAAACTATAGCCCTGAGAGAGTCCTGACTTAAGTGGGGGATTGCAGTTTCAATTCCTCAGATTGGAAAGGCCCAAGGCCTTATCTTTTGTCTCTAGGAAGCTGTTAAAAACCAAGCTTCTGGATTATCTAGGTCAGCAGATATTTCCAGGACAGCTGTGGCCCCGAAGTCCATCCATATCCTATTGTGTTTTCCCAAATTTTTCTTTTGTTTTATGGCTCCTCAGTACTTTTCATACTTTCTAATAAACTCAGCTATGCATTAAAGAAAATGTTATTTTTTTTCTAGTGTTATTAAGTGTATTGTAGTGGGAGAATTATCTACTCTACCAGGCTTTGGACATGGAATAAAATCGACATTTTAAATAAGTTCTGAAGGAGAGTTTTATGTATAGTAAGGTTTGAGAGCCACACTGCACTGTCTCCCATAGAGCTTCTGAGAAAATCTGTTTATATAGCTCTATGTCTTTATTATCTCCTACCTTCAACTAAAACATGCTGGAAACTGTAGCTAAGTAAGACAGCTTCACATTATCTTTTTTTCCTTCAGTCCAACGTTCTGCTACTCAAGGTGGAGTCAGGTGTTAACCAATCTTCTTTAAGTCATGGACGAATAAATAAAACTAAAGATTCATCTATATGCTTCCACCTAGGCTTTATAAAAAATATTTGTACTGATTACAAATATTAGCAATAATTTGAAATCCTGTTTTTTTTTCTTTAAAAAAATTTTTTTTATAGAGACAGGGTCTCACTGTTGCCCATGCTGGCCTCAAAATCCTGGGCTCAAGCAGTCCTCCTGCCTTGGCCTTCCAAAAGTGTTGGGATTATAGGCATGAGCCACTGTGCCCAGCTGAGGTTTATTCTTAATATTACGTTGCAAGCAGTTTTCCATGTTGTGCAGTATCCTCTTACCTTTTTAAAATACAGTGGCATAATATTCTATTCCACGGTTATACATTGAATATTCAATTATCTCTTGTAATATGTTGCCATTATACAATGACGTGTGCTCTTAGAAACTGTCATAGAATCATTGTAGAATCCAAGATTGGTTAGATGATGCACTGTGATTTAGCAATTGTGCAGTGGGTCCCAGGCGTCTCTGTGGTTGAAACATTTTTGGATGATTCTGAAGCCCACCCACGACTGTCAACCATAGATTTAAAAGATTCCTGCAAAGTAGAGACAGATCCTTAATATTATGATAATGGATCGTAGTCCGTGATGGTTAAGAGTGTAGGCCCTTAAACCATATGGCATGAACTGAAATCTTGGGCTCCATCTCTAAAAGCCTGTGGGACCCAAGTTAAGCTTCTTAATTTCTCTAGGCTTCAATTTCCTCACTTATAAAATGAGGATCACAGAACCTATGTCAGTGGATTAGTGTGATGATTAAATGAGATGATGTAAGTAAGCACAGCAAGCCATTCTTACAGTCATTCTGTTGGGTGGAAGGGGACCTAAAGGCAAAAGCATTGTCTGTGAAAGTCGGCATGCACTTTCCAGCCCATGTCCATGAGACCCCAGGGAGGTGAAGGTAGGCTGGAGGCTTCTTATTTGGAATCCACCCGGAGGGTGGGGAGAAAAGACCAAAACTGCAGGGTAGCTTCCAGATTCACCTCTGGACCTGCAGATGGGTTGAAAAACAACTCATCTGTGGAGGAGGCAGTGGAACACACATGGAGATCTTAGTGTTTCTGTGTGTTCACCTTACCTTATCAAGGCGAACTGCCAGTATGTGACTTTATGAGGCCAAGACTCCAGAATAGAATGCCTAGAGTCGCCCCACTATATAATCTTCAGCCTGAGACCACTGGGTTTAAAAGAAGCCACCAGAGATTTGTTTCGGATTGAACAGTGGTCCCAGAAACAATCCTGTGTCAGGCAAGAGTGGAGGGCAGAAAAATGGGAATGGCCAATAGAGGAAGGTCACCAAGCCAGAACTGACAAAACAAAATTTATAATTCAGACAATTCTTCAATTCAAGAAGCGTATATTTCTCCTAATAATTTCTAAGGGTTAAGCTTCCCAGTTATTATCTGTGCTATAAGTCTTCTCTAATGAGTAGCTTTCTCCACTTTATAATGGTGACTTTGAATATATACAGTGGATTTAGAGGGCTATTTAAAAAAATATTTTACAAAGTAATATTTTGTTTTAGGACAAAATACAAAACTTCTGAACTACTTGCAACAAAAATTACCTACAAGTCTCCATTGTGATTACATATGGGAGGGAGTTTTGTCTGCTTGTCTAGAGCAGTACCTGACACACAGTGCTCAATCAGTATTTGTTCAGTGAATTGCCTCCTCTCTTTTGGCTTCAATCACTAATGGTGAGCTTCATGCTTAATCTGCAAATGTATGGAAGAGCAAGAAAGAAAAAGCAGTGAAGCCCATTCAACTCTTTTGGCAATTGATTCAGTTTCATGTGTTTTCCACCTACTGGAAAACTGAAGGGAGGCTTTCTGGGCTATGTGTTGAGCAACATAAAGCATTTCACTTCATTTAAAATGGATTAAAAATGCAAGAATAAAAAAGAAAAAATCTTAAAAGATATTATATAGATCATTTAAAAAGATAGCTGCTATCAAAAAGCTAAAGTGTTGATACAAGCTATAGCATGATTCTTAACCATGTTTAAGTCTTTCCCTTTGAAAATATGATAAAAAGTTATACTCATCTCCCAAGAAAAAATGCACGTACATACATGTGTAAGTCTGCATATAAATTCAGGAATCTAAAAAGCCTCTGAAACCACCAACAGGGATCCATAGACCCCAAGTTACAAAGCCCTTCTGTTCGATAAGCAGCTTTCCTCATGGTTTACAAAGCACAGGGTATAATGTACATAGAGGATATGGTTATTTTCCCTAATTAACATACTTGTGCAGTGAACAGCATAGGGGTTCAATGGAAACCCTAATAAATGCTATGAACTAGGTTCTATATGCACATCTAGCTGATTATTGGTGATTTTCTCCCCTGTTGTTTTAAGTAATTGAGTCAGATTAAATTATTTTAAATTAGTACTCCAAATAGATCCAAACCTCCTGAATCAGACAAGTCTATACAAAGGAAAGGGAGATTATGCAAGGATATGTGATATCCTCAAATGCCACGGCAGATCGGGTAGTCTCCATTTGACCTCGACAGAAACTTAACATTTAGCATTTTTAAGGAAAGGCAAGAAGAGTGGAGCCTTTTTTTTTTTTTTTTTTTTTTAAATCAGTAGTGGAAGGGGACAACAAAAAGCTGTTGTTGACCTAAACATTTCAATACGTCTTCCACTCAACATAAAACACTCAGGAAAGACAACATATGTGAGAACCAGCTTTCAGAAAATGTTTGATTAAAAATAGTTACGCTTCTATCAGTTGGGTTTCAAGTCCCTTGCATTTGATATTTACAACTAAAGAGAAACTAAGAATACTAACTGGTAAGCTATTTGTACTTTAAAATCAAAGTCATTCTTATCAATTTCTGTTTTTGCATAGAGTGGACCACACAGAAGGATGTGTCACATTAGTTAGGATGGGAAGGGGTAGTTTCTGGTCATTCTAGAGGAGGATTGGCGAGAGTTTCTGAAGTCCCATGGGGCTGCTTCTCTTGTCATCCACCTCTGTGAAAGGGAACACAGTTTGATTTTTAAAAGTTCATGCGTGGCTTTCGGGAAAAATAGGGAAGTGAGCCTTCCCTGGCACTCCTTGCTGAGTCAAAAACAGGCAGGGACAAGCTTGGCCTAGAGGAAGGTTCCTGTGCTTTTCTGCCAGCCTCTCCCATTAGGAGCTCCGTGATGAAATTAGAATGGAAAAAACTTTAAAGGGAAATTTTATAGGCAGTATACTAGATTATTAAATGTTTAATGATGGGAAATTTTTCTTATGAAAGGATAAGATATAAGAGTTAGTCTGCATACTTACTTCCCCTAGATTTTTCTCTGAATATTATTTTTTGCTATAAGAGTCAGTGCAAACTCTACATTATGACAAATACATTTTTATCTAGACAGCAAAGAGGAATCAATAGGATCAAAGTGAGTATCAGTTAATCTTCAATGGAGTCCAGTTTTAACCATGTTTGCCCTGAAAAGGAACCATCCTATAAAATGGCAAATTTGGGTTGAAGTTAGTAAAAATTAATTTTCTTGAAAATGCCAGTATTTATAGATGCATTCTTATGTAGTAAAAGTATAAAAACATCTTGGGGAATGGAAGTTGAGAGCAGCAGTTTACCTAAGGAGAAGGAAGGAGGACAAAGTGATGGCTAAGTGGGGTTTTAGCTATAACTATTTTATTGGAGAGAGAGAGACAGAGACAGAGAGAGCTATCAAAAGCAAATAAGGTAAGATGCTAATACCTATTAAATTTATGTTGTAGTACATAGTGTTTGTTATGTCAATTTTAAACTTTCTATATGCTTGAAATAATTTGTAATTTAAAATTTTTTTTTTTTTTAAAAAGAACATGAAGACTTGCACAGCAAGATATTAGAAAGCTAAATGGAAATTTTCCTCTTAACTATGTGAAAGACACAGGCAGAGCACCAGATGGTTCAGTAGCCTGAGTTCTAGAAATAATCTCAACATGGTAAGAGGGTCTGTAAGCCTAGCCTACACCTATGCGAAATAGGGTTTTATGCATGGGACACAATTCCAGTAGAAAATGCAGGATTTGAGTAGACTTCTAGAGTTGGTTTTAAAATGATTTAACGTATGGCATCAAATTTGGACAATAGGTAAGAGAATAACCCATACAGGCTATATTTTTTACATGTTCTATATAGTTTAGTGCCTACGGCCTGCAAACCACAGCCAGCCCCCAAAGCTTTCAAGTTGGCCCCTGACTCTTTCCTGCTGTCTCCATATGACCAGGTATACACTGAACTATCAGTGTTTCCAGGTTCCTCTCCAGGCACCACAGAGTGGCAGCACTCTCACAAAGGCATGAGAGGAAGACAGGGCGTGAGGCTGGAGGGAGAGAGGCTGTAGCCAAGGAAATGCACAGCCCATAGCATTTTACTTTTAAGCCTGAACAAATGCACTTAATGAATATGTGGCAAATGTAAGGCTCCGAAGTATCATTTCTTTCCTCTAAATGTAAATGCTCTCCCTCTGAAGTTCCTGTGGGAATGGCTTCTAAATTCTGGGGGTGAGTGTGGGGCCACCCTCCATGAGGCCTCTGTCCACCTGAAAGCATCATTCCTTAGACCCTCCCATTGTTCACACACAGTGGACCTAACTCTCCACTTTCACTTTCTCTTCTGTAATAGTTTATTATAACAGTCAATAGAACTCCCCCATTAGCTTTTAGGGTTATCATAGAATATAAAATGTTGAAGATATATATTTTCTCTTTTCTGTCTTTCTCCTTAGTATCCAAGTACACTAACTCTGATATTCTAAGAGTAATTATACAGACACCATGATCTTCATCTTGAAAATAAGAAATATCTACTAATAATCAAGAAAAGCACATTTATAAAGTAAGATACTTGGACACTTCTACGTAATCTATGCGAGACAACTTTATAGTAGAAAAACATGCAAATGGGTAAGGTTACGGTTGATTCCTTGTTGCATCCACATCAGTGGTTCTCAAACAGGGGTGATTTTGCCCCCCAGGGGACATTTGTCAATGTGGAGACTTTTTGGATATCACGATTATAGGAATCCTACTAGCATCTAGTGAGTCAAGGTCAGGGATGCTGCTAAATATTTTATAATGTGTCAGACAGCCTCCCACAACACAGAATTTCCAAACCCCAAATGTCAATAATGCCAAGTTTGAGAAACTTCAGATGTATCCATCTCACTGTTTCCCTTACAGTCTCTCACCGAGCAGGTGCTTTGTAAAGTACCACAGAAAAGACACGTACAATTTTAAAGGTCTTCCTGATAAGAAAGATGCATGAAGAACAATTTTTTCCTCTGCTTAAATATTAGAGGGAAAGGGCTTTTAAAACTCCTTTGTAAACTTAAAGGTCATCCTGAGCAGAAACAACTATTAAAAGGGATATTTGGAGAAGAGCTCTGGAAAAAAAAATACCTGGCCGTTGTCTCTCTCTTTCTCTCCTCCCCATCCTTCCAATTAAGAATTTCTTGGATAAATAAAATTACTTCCTTTAACTGTTAGGAACAGCAGAACCATTTCAATTTTCAGTGAACAATGACAAGCTAAGGGAACAATGAGAGCTTATATAGTCATATTCTCTAACCTCTAAGTTACTCCTCTTCTTTCAAGTTGATCAAATGCTTAATAAATGAATATTGAATTAGTGAATAAAAAATACATGATTTGGTGAAATAATGTGACTGCAGTTGAACCTGCTTTATTATTAGTTGTTTACATATCTATATTTCCCAGTACTAAACTCCTTGATATAGAAACTTTCATTCTACAAGAACATCTAATGACTGTTAAGTTGTTGCATTTGTAAATTATTTTGTGACTGAGGCAGCAATATGTTTTTGAGTAGATGAAACCTCTACATGAGAAAGATGTATGAAGACTGGGAATAAACAGATGTATAAAGTTTTTTCTTAGCCAATAAATTTATAAGAAAGTTAATGCCACGTGTTTGTTAGTATCAAGAACTGTTACTTAGTCACAAAATACTAGAGCAATAGAAGTAAACAAAATACCATAATTTATATATTTTGTGCCAAGCCAGTCAGAAAAAACTCCCAGTTTTTCACTTAAAGTTAATTCTTCAGTCATTATAGTTAGTGTCAATGCTGATAATGTGTCTTTCAATCTCCTTCTCACAAATATACACATACATAAACACATGATATTTATACATATGACACACAGACACTTGTTAAAAAGGTAAGTGCTGGGCCTGGCTCCCCAATACCTGAGTACCCATTGACCACTGAGCCTCTCTCTCCCTTGTTTTCAAGAGTTATCATTCTCCATGCCTTTTTACACCATTGTCCTCCCATAATTTGTCCCTTATCTCCCTGCCCCCAGTACCCCAAATGCACACATTCTATCTGTGAGGTTCAGTGAGCAATAGCCTGCTGCAGGATATAGAACCACTAGTCTTGTGAGAAAGGCCAGTTATTATAATTCCACTCTCTGAGTCTGTTTGGGTTCACAGGCATTACACTTTTTACCTACAGAGATTTTTATGAGATTAAAAGAGATAATATTATACAAAGGACTTGGCAAGTCTCTGGTGTTTAATAAGTGCAAATTAGTTCTTTATTGCTGCTCCTCATTCCTCATCAAGGTTCTAAAGGATGTGAGGCCATAAGACCGTGGTCTGCTTCTGTGGACTTAAGCCATCATATTTACCTGCCTAATTACCTTTAATAGAAAAAACATCTTTCATTCCACAATTAGAGCTAAGAGACTTAAAATGCAAATATGACTAGTAGTATCCATACTAAATAATATGGGTGAGTTTCACTTGAAAGGTAAAGAATGACATCACAACATTTTGTCTTTTGTTTGGGAAAAAGGACAAGATATTTAACAGGCCTGGGCCTAGAAGATGGATAAGAGGAAAAGGAAGAAACAAAATGCAAGGCTGGCAAAACCAAAGACAATTCTTTTTTTTTTTTTTTTTGAGACACAGTCTCGCTCTGTCGCCCAGGATGGAGTCCAGTGGCATGATCTCGGCTCACTGCAACCTCTGCCTCTCGGGTTCAAGCTATTCTTGTGCCTCAGTCTCCTGACTAGCTGGGACTACAGGTGTGCGCCACCATGCCCAGCTAATTTTTGTATTTTTAGTAGAGATGGGGTTTCCCATATTGGCCAGGCTGGTCTCAAACTCCTGACCTTGTGATCTGCTAGCCTCAGCCTCCAAAGTGCTGGGATTACAGGCATGAGTCATCGAGCCTGGCCAGATTTCTTTACATCACAACTTTGCTGAAGGCCTGCTCTATTGAGCTTCATCTACTTACAAAACAAACCAACAAAAAGACTGAGGTCAAAAGTATGTTATATCCTGAGGGGCACACACACACATAGTGAGAACTGTTTTGTCCAAGCCTTGAATTACTGACCAAATAATAACTTTTACGAAAGACTAAATTACAGTTGTTGACTGGGTTTATCTGCAGAATGATTATCAGTCTATGTTTATCATCAGTCAGTCTATGAAACATAGTAGCATATTATGAAATTGAAAGTCTCATATTAACTTAGAGAAAAATATTCTCAAATAAACAAACAAAAAGCCTGAACATGGTAAAAGGTATGACCAAACACACCACCAGCATGTCACACAGCATGTCATTCCAAGAGGGCCAAACATCTGCTCAGGCCAAGGCCCTAGGGTACTTTTAGGTTCTTTATGGAACATGTACACATTTTCTCATTTAATCTCTAAAAGATCTTATGAAGTATATACTATTAATATTTCTGCATTTTACACATTAGGAGACTGAAGTTTAGAAGTATTGGTTAAACCTACTCAAAGCCACACAGCTAATAACAAAGTCTGGATCTAAATTCACAATCTTAAATAATATACTATATAATCTGTACACTCAGTCACCTGTTTGGTTTTTCACTAAATCTCCAAAGAGTCAAAATTAACCATTTCTTTCAGACTTACTAAAGTTTCAGGAAGTATACAATTTTTAAAAACCTTTAAGATGATCAAGAAATAGTAAGTTTGTTAGCTAATGTTGAAGACATTTCTATTAAATTGAAATGTTAACGAAGTTTTAATATTTGTTACTTCTATTCCTAGGAGACAAATGTCTATTTAAAAATTTTAATAATCATGTGAACACTTCACCTTAGAGGCAAAGGCAACCTGTACTCATTTAAAGCAATTCCTTGGAAATCCTAGGAAATCAAATTTTCCAGAATTCAAACAGAAGGAGAGTTACCACAAACTTACTTTGACCTGAGGGTAAGACTTCTTGTTCTTTTCGCTAGAGGCACCAGGTAGTCCACCATGGGATGGGCCTTCACAAACGTAACGGAAACGAAATCCTCTCTGCAAAGGTGAACGTTAAGCCAATTAAATTTGAGAAATACTTATTAAACATTTCAGCAACAAAGATACATACAAAGTTTTAAACCTTATGTCTACTAAATGAGAGAAGAAAAACATGAAACTGTGAAAGAGGGCTCTGTAAATGAGAATCACTTTTCCCATAATCTTCCTATGAAAAATGGTATTGATATTTGTACACTAAGATATGACTAAAAAGCCAGGTACCTAAGCCCGTGGGACCTCTCATGCTATGCATGTGTGGAGAGTAATCTGCTGAAGAGTTTAGGCTTTAGACTCAACATGTTACAGCTTGTTCCAGTCAGAGCTTCCTTGTCTTAAATTGCTGCTGCCAAGCTCTGAACTTTACCATATTAATAAAAGCTATGCTTCCTTAACTCTTACTTAAAGACATTCTTTTATCTACTCTGATTACAGCTGGTTCAGCAGGGACTACAGAAATGTTTGTTTAGATAGATTGTTTCAGCGTTGTAGAACACACCCTGTGCTAGACCCTGCATCTGTTGAGCTTCTCTCAGCATTTCAGAGGAGAAGATTTTTGTTTTCATGGCTATTGATATGGTCAAGCTCAAGATTGAATATTAACCTACCAGAATGATTCCAAAACTAGATAGTTCCCTTAAATACTATCTAACCCAGAAATTTCATAGATGTAGTTAATTAATGAAGAGTTAGCTGGAAGCCTTCACTATATAAACTACTGTGGGCTGACAAAACACCTAAGAAGTGCCATGTTTTTTCATTTATACAAAAGGGAAGATTATACCAGACCATCTTTAAGGTCTACTCCAGTTATAACTTCTTATGATTTATAAAGCTAACTTAATTATTCACATTTGTATACAAAGAATAAAACAAGGATAATTATGACCTCATCATCATATTAAGGGAGGTTTCACTGTATTTCCTGATTCAACTTTATAATGATGTCAACCAATTTGTGGTAGTGTTAGCAGTTTATAACCACATAGTCACTTAAGCAGATGATTTTCTTTTTACAGATTCACTTTTTGGTGAAAAGAAAATACGTTCAGATTTTTTAATGAACATTCTCACCTTTTGTTTCTACTGTGGGACCAACTCTGCATATATTGCACTAGATCATCTGGCCATCAGCTCATCACACCCACTAGCTGCTGGTGGGGGTTCGCTCCCTTACTCATTAAATTGTAGAACCCCAGCAAGCATGAAGATTTTGACAGCTTTGAGCTCATGAACCAATGTAAAATGTGTGCACTACTTAGACTGTACTACATTTCATTATGCCAAGTATGGTCTTGCCGTTTCTGAGCAGTCCAGGTGCCTTGAACTGATTTAAATCTCTAGGAAGCATTTGGAACTGTTCCTACATTCTCCAAAAACTTCCTGATTTCCGAAGATCAGTCCTCAAACACATTTACCAGAGAAGTAAGGACTAAAGTAAATTCCCTAGTCTGGGAAATTTCCTCAGTGCACACATAGGTCTAAAGTGTATGATCAACTCATCACAGTGAGACCTAAAACAACTCCTTGGGAGATTCCAGATCTAAACACAAGTGAAGCCTTTGGAGATGAAGTTTCAGAGGTACTTCCTTTGTTTTGATTCTCACACAATTCATATGTTAAAATAATTTACAATTTAAGCCCTATGCCTTTTGTAAGCAAACACTTGGTTTTTTAAATAATTAAACTAAGTTTCTAAAACCATGAAAAAAACAACACATGTATAATAGCCTCTAGAATTAGCTAACCATAAGAATAGAGGTTTACTTGACTGCTAATCAACTTAAACACAGTTTGAGTTTTTGAACAGTATTAGTTAATTAACACTGATTAATATGCAACAGAACTGGATGTTCTAAAAATTAGTAGTCTATGCTATGACTCATCTCCGTCAGAGCTGGGGAAAATCTGTGGCTAGGAGGTCCCAAAGAAAAAAGAACCTTTTTCTAACTTAAAAAAAAAAAAAAAAACCAAAAAAATGAAATACACACACACACAATTCATTATCTTTAATCACAAAATTCCTTTGGGGCAGTTGGAAAAATATAGACACGTATGTGTTTATATCTGACTGGGAGTGGTGTCAAATAGACTATAAATACGTAACAGACATTTTTGATGGTTGCATAAAAGTATCTAAATCCTCAGAAGTTTTTAACCTGAGGATGAAATTTTATAACTTTTTTCAGGAAGATGTTGTCAAATGCATTGTCTGCATGCATTTCTGATTCTAAATTTCTGAGATTAAAGTTTTGCCTTTAATCCACATTCACTCATCTCAGTAACTCCATTTGCTTAAAATGAGTCATCAACCTCAAAGGCAAGGCTACATCCATTCAGTCAGAAAGTCTGACTTGAATACAACCTTCTTACTTTCACTGAATTCAGACATCAAAATAACATCACTTTGGTAAACACATTGTTTTACTCACATAAGCTTTCATATGAATTAAAGTTTGAATTTTGGAACTACATTAACCCTTCAGGTAAATCATAAATGCCAATTTTTCCTCATGACGGTTGGATCCATAATAAGGAATTACATTTAAAAATTCTTATTGTAGTGCTATGCTTATGAAAATGATATTGGAGAAAATACTTTGGCATATGCAGACAAATACATTTAGTTGATTTCATAGACTACCTACATCTTAAAAGCTGGGAAATTTTCCAGGATGCCAAAAATCCCATAGAATTTTAAGGGATAAAATTCCACTGGGAATTGATGACCCTCTGTGAGAAATAACTCCTAAAAAGAGTTGAACATGGAGGTAAAGCAATGGAGTTTTACTGGCAGCCTGTGGAGTCAGGATGTGACACCTGCAAGAACTAGAACCATGCCCCAAAGTTTCATATGGCAGCAAAAACTTTCATCTAATTTCAACCTTACAAGGATAGCCTGTTCAGTAATCATGAAGACATTTATATCAAATGCTGACCAAATATAATACATATATAATGTCACAATTCTGGAAACCACAATGCAGTGGATGCTTTATTTAAGCTTGTGACCTAGTTAGCATGTGTTAAATGTTACAAAATGCAAAAGTGTTTCACTCACCTAAGCTAATGAAAAAGAATACTTAGAAAATGTATTGGGTAATATAGCTGCAAGAGGACAGTTATCCATATCCTCCATCACACAAAACTGTGATTAGTTCATCCATCCAAAGATTTACCGACTGTCCTCATTCTGTGAGGAACTATACCATCACTTCCATTCCCTAATAATTGAAACCTCCTATATGCAGACATTAAGGACTGCCTTTCTTTCTCTTTCACAGCATTGGTCCCATCCAACTTCCTATAAATATCCACAGACTTGGATACAGTGAGGAGGCCATTTCAGTTCTGAGCTATCCTCTACAGACTCTAGTGGTAAGGGGAAGAGCCTGATAAAATGTTCCTCTCCTGACTCCAAAGAGGCTGAGTCTAAAGCTAACACCAGAGGGAAGAGAATTCAGTAGTTCATTCTAACATTTTACTTTCCACTGGTACTTTTAGTATGTTAGTTTACATGTTCCAAAGGCAGCACAGAAAAGGGGGGCTACCAAAGGAAGGAGGAAGGCTAAGAGGTACTACATGTGCAAGGATAATAGAGGGATGTCACTCAGTACATGTGAACTGTATGCATACGTATTTCTTCATAAATGAAAATAAATGCAAATCACCTCTGCCTTTCCTGGGAGTGGCTGGTAAGTTAAGCTAGTAGAGACAGCAGAATACTGTAATTAACTGTAATTATAATACTGTAATTAACTGCAGTTTTACATAACTATGTACTGAGGCTCAGGACAGTGTGAACAATGACTAAGAGAAATGTAAAGTGAATGAATAAAGCTGTTACATAATTTGTCAGGTTGTTGATATTTCAGATAAGCTACTTCCTTCATAGAATTCATTTACTATTCTTCAGTGCTTATGATCTCAATATTAGACACTGGAATCTAACATTTAAAGTCCCACCCCTTTAATCTTACCTGTTTAGGTTGCTCTAATATTTGAAGATATGGGCCATCTGCTAAAAACAAAAACAACAAACAGAAACCAAAAGAAACTGTGAGGCTTCTCAAATTTGGTATAAAATGTAAAGCAAGTCAAAAACTGAAATTATGTTTTTATGTAGAAATTTCAAATGAATTTTTGGTTAAAATTCCACAAGGATATAATTTCTCTTCCTTGTTTGAAATATTAAATTAACCCTTATTTTAATAATACTTTTAAAAGTTTAGCGAACCACAATAAATAAATGTTTGTTGAATGGTGATGGCACATTTCCTAACCCAATAAAAGGCATATGGCTGGAAAGAATTGATGTCAACAGCCTTCATAATCTTGTCTCCTAACAAAGCATTTTAAAATGACAAATACCAACTAAAAGCAGCAACCACTTCTGGGCACTATGATATTTTCTTTGGCCTTCACATCATTAGACACTGACTTTCATTCCTCAAAGACGGTGGCCTTAATGTGAAATTAAAAGATACTCATCTAGCAACCTGCATATATATGTATGATAGACAGATAATGATTTCAGGCTACCTCTTTTTCCTTACACTAGGTTTTATGTTTTTCTTACTAAAAGGGAAAGTACCTTCATTCCTTAACTGGTTAGTTTGTTTCCCCTTTCCTCCCCGACACTCCCAATGTGATTTGGTCTATCAGACATAGTAAAATTTTCATATTAATCCATAACTTTTGATGTTTATATGCAATTTTGAATATTGTGCTGTCATATAAACTATGTTCTAAAACAGCTCAGGCGTTTTATAAAATACTGAAAATTATTTAATTGAAGATAGGTGCATGCAAATTAATTATTGTATAAACACAAAGAAAACTAGAGGCTTAATCCATACTCTAATTTATCTGACTCGAAAATTCAAAGGAAAATCAGAATCTCTGATAACATAAGTACAAATTGTTCAATATGAAAAAGTCCTTAAGCTTCCCAGTTGATTTTTTATGTCAATAGTATAACCCATACCTCTGAAGTAAATAAAGGGATATGGCGGTTCTCATTTATCTGAATGTATATTAAGATGTTTAGTGCTAAAAATATTTTAGGAGAATGCTTGTATGTCCATTTTAATCTTCATTTTCTTTCAGAAGAAGCTCAAGACCTCTTATTTTAGATAAATTTGTGAGGAGATAAACCTTCAGGTTGAAATTAAAAATAGGCCGGGCGTGGTGGCGCAAGCCTGTAATCCCAGCACTTTGGGAGGCCGAGACGGGCGGATCACGAGGTCAGGAGATCGAGACCATCCTGGCTAACACGGTGAAACCCCGTCTCTACTAAAAAATACAAAAAAAAAACTAGCCGGGTGAGGTGGCGGGTGCCTGTAGTCCCAGCTACTCGGGAGGCTGAGGCAGGAGAATGGCGGCAACCCAGGAGGCGGAGCTTGCAGTGAGCTGAGATCCAGCCATTGCACTCCAGCCTGGGCGACAGAGCGAGACTCCGTCTCAAAAAAAAAAAAAAAAAAAGAAATTAAAAATAAACTACAACATAAAAGAGAATTTATTTTTATTTATTTATTTATTTACTTACTTATTTCTTGAGAAAGATTCTCACTCTGTTGCCCAGGCTGGAGTGCCATGGCACAATCTCGGCTCACTGCAATGTCTGCCTCCGGGTTCAACCAATTCTCTGCCTCAGCCTCCCAAGTAGCTGGAATTACAGGTGCCCACCACCACGCCCAGCTAATTTTTTTATTTTTTTAGTAGAGACAGGGTTTCACCATCTTGGCCAGGCTGGTCTTGAACTCCTGACCTCATGATCCACCTGCCTTGGCCTCCCAAAGTGCTGGGATTATAGGCATGAGCCACCTCACCCGTCCAGAGAACTTATTTTTATCTTTTCAACATTATGATAAATCAGGATAAGGCTAGAGAACTGGAAAAAACAAGGGTATAATTACTTCCTGTTATTATTCAAGAAATTTACAAGGAAGCCAGTTGAAAAATGACTCCATCTGAACTGAAGCATACACAAGAAAAAAAAGGGGGGAGTCACTGGTCAATGTATTAAATTACCATCTTTTGTCTGTATGAAATTCACCCCAGACATTTTAAATTACTTTTAGAAATATAAGCATAATTTAAAAATTCCCCCCAAATGGCTAGAATTTATTTAATTTTGGATAAGGAAATAAAATTGATTAGAAATAGAAATATTTTCACACTAAGATACAGCCTGTATGACAATGTAACACTTATAAGAATATTCCCTGTTATAATGGTGAAAGAACATATCAAGATAGTCCCCTAAGACAGCAACATTTGGATGTCATGAAAAAACAGAGGAGTTGGAAGCATGTTTACATTAAACTTCAAGTCTCTCACTTTTTAACTCTGCTAAAAACACCTGCAAATCTGCCATTATTTTTCCTGTAGGATTTAATTTCCTTTAACTATGTGAAAATTCATGTAAAATAGAGCCATTTTTTCTCTTTCAGGAAACACATTAAAAGTTAAATCAACTAGAAAATTAGATTTGATATGCATATATTTGTTGTTTTAAGGCCAACATTCCTTTGGCCACATTTCTGTGCCATGAAAGGGACATTCCACTGTGCAGAGAAATTTAACTTTAGACCTAAGATCTGTCGCATCCCATAGTCTTCAACAAGTACTAGATCTACTAAAGGTTTTAGATTTCAAAAAATCTAGTAGACTAAAATAATCCATTTTAGAGTTACAAGTTAATATTGGTTTAGATAATCAACCTCTCTACTCTTCAAAAATTTGAATACAACACCCTATATATCTTGGACTATAAAAATTGTACTATGACACTGCAATGAAGAGGGAAAAACATATAGATAAAAATGATGGGGTAATAACAACTAACAAATTAGATTTTTAGGTGTAATTTGAATAGTTTTTCTAATATTATGGCAAAACAATTTCTACAACACAAAGCTGTGACCACAGAATATTTACTGAGATTGTTATTTTGATAATCTTATTTTCATGCCCATAAATCTGAAGAAAAAAATTAAGAAAACATCTGCCTCAGGATACTGTTTGGTATTCACAAGACATTAAGAGGAAATGTGTGTATTTCCTGTGGACAGAACCAAGATCTTATATTTTCAATAATACATTAATACTAAGAAAAATACTTTGAACTCTAGAAATAAAAAGTTCACAAGAAACACACACACTACCAACACATTTACTGGTTCACAGGAAGCTGACCTAGAGCTCAAATTGGAAAGCACTTCACAAGATCGCAGACATGGCAGCCTAAAAATAATGTTTTGTATGGGATAAAGAGAGAAAAACCTCTGAAATACACCTTCACTAGTGAAGGTGAAAGTATAGTAGATCTACTTTTTTCCCTCCCATGAACTCCTAGAAATACTAAAGATATAAACGCAGAAAAAGTTTTCTGATCTAAAGCAAATGAAAAGTAAATACTGTAGTAACCATGATAATTTTAAATGAGAGTAATACAAATTGGATAAAATATCCCAATGAAGACAAGCAAGTCCCTGGTAAATAAAAGAGCTGATGCCCACTTCAGTGATTACCAAACTCTCTTTCACACATAACCTCCATAATTCACTTACACTGCTTTTGAACATCTGTTAAGTCCCACTGGTGACGGGTGAAGTGAGGAGAGAAATAGAACATAAAAAGAGCCATCACACCAAGCTTACATACAAATAAATCACTTTTTTTAAAGAAAGAGGCAAAATGAGTTGTTGTTGTTGTTTTTTATTACTCTTATGAAACTAAACAGTTGCCGATGGGAACAATTAAAACAGTCATGTTAGAAGGAAGGATTGTGAGTTTTATCCAACTTGTCAGAGTGCAAAGTTATAAGCTTTTATAAAGATGATTTTTCTACTGAGATGATTTTTACAATTTCTGTACACTTTGATTCTCCAGTGACTGGCACACTGGTAGCACACAACAGGCTCTCTTAGATGTTTGAAACAGAAATGAAGAGTGGAGACTGCCTCGTGTGAATCTGGGAGAAAAGACTTAAAAGGAATACAGAGATAATAAAGAAAATCCTTATATTGAGTAAAGAAATTCCTTCTGAGTAGTTCTAGCAGATATGAAATGTAGTAAACCACACAAGGGGTAATTGAGATGAAATATTTTTGCGCAAATATATTTCAAGAAAGTATATTAAAAGATTGGTTTTTAAAACAAATCACCATTTCCTTTCTAGGTATACAAATGAATTTCTAGGAGACACTATTAACAAATCCCGCATTTTACTAAGACTGAAAGCAGAACAACAGAGTAACAGGGATGCGTTTTCTTACCTGTTGGCAGTGCCATCTGTGGTTGAAATACTTCTGGATTAAATATTGTGTGAGTCAAAGAAGGATCCAAATGAAACATCTGTAAAGAAGAACATTTAAATGTTTCAATCATTATTTTTCCCACATTACATGAAAAATTTGAAGTTGGGACACCTAAAACTTTATAATAGGAATGAAACTAAAGCCAAAAACAAAAATCTGAACATATTTTAAATCAGGATTTCAAAAGATCTTCATGAGACCTAGGTAAGTTCTCATGCGTATAAAACTTTATATAGGGTTGGACAACGTTTAAGTAACAAAGGGATTTGAGAAGCATAACTCGGCTATAAAGTCCCCAGAGGCAGGGACCTGGTCTAGCTTGCTTACTGGTATATCTTCAGGGCCAAGCACATGTTTATCACAGAATAGATACTTAAATAGTTGCTGAATGAATGATTTGAAGCTTGTACTCTCTTAGAAGTATAAACAACAGAATATAATCCTAGAAATCAGTATTTCATCTATGGTGGTAAATATACCCCTCATCTAGCTATCCAATGTCAAGGCCTGAAAGAATGACAGAGAGCACCTCTGGGACTATTTACAGAATAACTGAAAATATAACTGACAGCACAAGGAGTAGAAAACCAAGCACTGAGCTCACTCATTTCTTTTACCTTCACTTTCCTAGCAAAACACAAAATACTGGAATTTAGTGGGTGTGGTAAGCTGAACAATGACCCCCTAAACATCTCTGCATCCTAATCCTCAGAATCTGTGAGTGCTACCTTATATGACAAAAGGAATTTTACATATGTCATTAACGTAATGATATTAAGATGAAGAGAGTGTCTTGAATTGCCCACGTGGGCCTGATGAGAGGGATTCAGGAAATCAAACTGAATATTAGGAAGTGTGACAATGGAAGCAAGAGGCTGGTATGATGAGAGGGTGCATAAGGAAAGTAGGCAGCCACTAGAAGCTCAAAAGGCAAAGAGATGAGAGCCTCAAGAAGGAAAGCAGCCCTGCCAGCACCTTGATTCTAGACTTCTGAGCTCCTGACTCAGAAATATAAATTTGTGTTGTTTTAAGCCACAAGTATGTGGTAATTTGTTAGGGCAGCAACAGAGAGTGAGTATGCAGTATATTTTGAAGACAGTAAATTCTATCTTAATAAATTACTATTCATTACTTACCAAAAAAATTTTTAACCGCGGGTTCATTTCAGATTTTAAAACCATATTTCTAAGCTTGCTATTTCTTTTAGCCTAAAGAAGTTATATGGTTGAAATGTCTGTGGACAGCATGGAAACCAGCCATATTTTACTTTTTATGAGACTAGTTAGTAAGTGTGCTGAACTCACTTTTCGTTTCTTTTAGTAGACAGTATTACAGCTTGTCTCCTGTCCTTAGTAGTAAATAATTGGAAGTTCTGCAGTACCGAAGATCTTAGTATGCCTAGTTAAATTAAGAGTTAAGACAAATGTCATTTAAATACAGAGTACTTCAGATCCATTTGAGGGATGCAAATTTTCAATTGAGGAAAAAAGAATGCACTTCACTTCAATGCTTGTAAGAGTAAAAACTCACTGATGCTATTCATTGTTTACTGAAAAGGAAATACAGGAATGAAAAAGCATGTTCTGCAAAAATGGGCCTCATTTCATATAGGATTTTAACAGTCTCAGAGCAAACTGAAAACCTAGCAGGAAAACTCTTTCCTGTGGTGGCTAAATGACTGGTGAGTGGGCAAAAGGGCTCACCTTAGGAGAGAGATATACTCTCCACTTCAGACTAAGAGAGTAGTTGTGTTGTGCTGCAGCTGGTATTGTTTATTAGTTCAGGGTGGAAAGCAAATTCCAGACTCCACTAAAACACTAAGGACGTGCAAACTTTAGGAAATATAAACCATCAAGCTCAAGCCAAGAAAGAAAAAAACTTCAAGACCTCTTTCCTCAAAAATGGAAATGTCAGAACATGCCCCACCCCTTTTACTGATGATCGCAAAGATGCCCACATAAGAAAAACTTTCAAAATGAATGTTTTTGGCAGGTTTTACTCTTCTGTGGCATAATCATCTCTTGTTGATAA
This sequence comes from Piliocolobus tephrosceles, assembly GCF_002776525.5. Taxonomy (NCBI): domain Eukaryota; kingdom Metazoa; phylum Chordata; class Mammalia; order Primates; family Cercopithecidae; genus Piliocolobus; species Piliocolobus tephrosceles. The sequence goes on along the minus strand of NC_045436.1, from coordinate 82,314,159 downwards.
GATTTCCTGTGTACAGACAGGAAAGGATGGTTTAAAATCAAGCAGAAACAATCCTCATGCTGGTTAGTTCGCCCTTAATTGTTAGAGAGAGCATATTAAAAGCGAAAGGTAAAACAAAGGGTTTTGATAATACAATTAGCCAAATGTCTTTGTTTCAATAAAAGAAAATGTTCCTAGATTTATCCTAAATCACCATTTAAAAAATAAAATTAGAAAGGAGCATCTTAATGCAAAAAGCAATGCATAGTCATTATTTCTAAATCAATCAGAATATTACCCAAAGTAATAAACGCTATATATGTCTATTTTATTTATAGAAATAATACCAGAGCCTTTAAAACGTATTCCACTTCTGGTTTTGTTTTTCTGGCTGATTCTTTGCATGTGCAATTTCGGAAATCCACTATTTTAAATGATTCCCACTAAAATTTAAATGTGACCAGGCTATCTTGGCACTAGTGTTCCTTCTCCTTGTCTAGTCTAGCAAACTACATCTTTCAAATCTCAGCTTACGAAGACTTCCTTTGGAAAGTCCTCCGTAACTCTGCTCTTCCTCCAAGGTAGCACCTAGTGATGCTGCTGAACATTTCTATCCCCCTCTGTGCAGAATACTACTAGAGCATATATCACCATATGAAAACAATGTCTGTGTTCTTCCTATCACAGTAGTAGCTTCCTGAAATTAGAGTGTATGTATCACTTATTCTTTTCCCCCTAAGCCAATGTTCTGGCACAAAGTAATGCTTCAATAAATAGCTGATGAATGAACAAATCTCCATGTTTCAAATACTTCTTGGAATCATTAGCATAAAAAATTTAATATTGCCATTATAATTGCTCCAGAGTCTGAAAATTGCTTTCAAATGATTATGTATACACATATACATATATATATACACATACATATACATAAGAAAGAGAGAAAAGAGGAAAGCAAAAATGTTGGTTTTAAGAACCAATGACGAGTTGATGGGTGCAGCACACCAACATGGCACAAGTATACATATGTAACAAACCTGCACGTTGTGCACATGTACCCTAGAACTTAAAGTATAATTAAAAAAAAAAGATAATTTAAGATACCATAAAAAAAGAACCAATGTAGATTTGTTAGACTATTCCAACATTTCTATTTATTTTTTCCAACATTTTTCAAAATAAAATACAGGAGAAAAAGAAAAAAGGATACTGCTATCCTTTCATAACCACTAATATAATGATAGGAACAGTTTTATGCTTCCAAAGCACATTCATCAAATATTTTTGACTCATCCCTGTTACTGTGGTGCTAGCATTTCTATATTGCAAGTGAGAAAAGTGAGGATTATGGGGACTAAGTGATTCTTCAAGTCTGAGGAGCTGATCTGTAGTAGTCAGTACTTATATAAAGATCTTCAAATTCTGAGTCCAAAGATCTTTTCACTACAACAATCTGTCTCCTTACTAGATCAGTTTTAAATAAATTTTCTTTTTGGTATAAATTGACGGGGTAAAAGTGTAATTTTGTTACATGCATAGATTGTATAGTGGTCAAAACAGGGTTTTTAGGGTATCCCTCACTGAAATAACATACATTGTACTCATTAAGTAACTTCTTATCATCTGCCCCCATCCCACTGCCCTCCCACGCCTCACCTTTCTGAATCTCCATGGTCTGTCATTCCATTCTCTACCTCCGTGTGTACACATTAAATATGCCAAGGGGCTGTAGTGGGTTAAACTGTGTTCCCTCCCAAAAAGACACCTTTAAGTCCTAATCCCCGATACCTGTGAATGTGACTTTATTTGGAAATAGGGTCTTGGAAGATATAAGCAAATTAAAATGAAGTCATATTGGATAAGGGTGCACCCTAAATCCAATGATGCCGTTATAAGAAAAAAAGAGAAGGAGATTTAGGTTTAGAGACACAGTAGAGACACACAAGGAAGAAGCGCATGTGACGATGGAGGAAGAGATTGGAGCGATACAGCTACAAGCCAAGGATTCCCAGCAACCAACCAGAAGCTAGGGGAGAGGCATGGAACAGATTCTTCCTGAGAGCCTCCAGAAGGAACCAACCCTGCCAACACCTTCATTTCACACTTCTAGCCCCCAGAACTGTGAGATAATGTATTCTGTTGTTTTAAGCCATCAGGTTTGTGGTGATCTGTTATGGTAGCTCTAGAAAGCTAATACAATAGCTATCCTGTAGTGTATATAATTTTTATGCAACAATGTGTATGAAAGCAGGGTGTGTTACTCATTTTACATGACATATCCTCTCCAACTTCACATGAAAGGATGGAGAAATTGAAATTTAAAAAAAAATACTAATTTTAGAATTTTCCTAGTGCTAACTTACTGTTGTCTTTGTATATTTTGAAATATGAATATATTTAAATAGAATTGCCAGTGAGATTATGACACTTACTTGTTCAGGCCTTCCCAAATATGGATCATCTTCTGCCATTCTGAAGCTGTATATTAAAACAAAACAAAACAAAACTGTAACAACATAATAAACTTTAAAAATTCTATCACCATGAATTCATGCAGGAATAAATTGTATTATACCAATAAGACCAAATATAATCCTTTTTTGAAGACTGTAGGAGGAGGACATGATGTAGTTCCTCTTTGGTATCTAAATCTAACAGCAAGGAGATTGCATAATCAAGGAATTACCACTTACGTATGATTCAATACCCTCGTGTTAAGCTCACCACAGTACCCTGAGTTTGGTACAAATGATCTTTATGCTTTGTATAAAAAAATTATACATACTGTGATTCTTAGAAGCCATTTCTTTTTATCACCCTCTGAACTTCAAGGATTCACAATCTTAGTTCCTTAAGTATATTGTTTTCCAACCCTTCAAAAACTTTGTGATGGTCCCAGAACTGTCTCAAAGTTTTCTACAAGGTTGAGAAGCTCAAAAGGGACTGATCAGTACTCTGCATAGCACAAGGGGAGGACTCCTATAGTGTACCAGGCTCTGTCCTCTAGCGCACGGGGTCCCCAGACCCTGGGCCATGGATAAGGCAGCACAACAGGAGGTGAGCTGTAGGCAAGCCAGCCAAGCTGCATCTGTATATACACAGCTGCTCCCCATCGCTTGCATTACTGCCTGAGCTCCACCGCCTGTCAGATCAGCAGCAGCATTAGATTCTCATAGGAGCACAAACCCTATTGTGAACTGTGCATGCAAAGGATCTAAGTTGTGCGCTCCTTAAGAGAATCTAATGCCTGATGATCACTGTCACTGTCTCCTGATGGGTCACAGTCTCCCATCACTCCCAGATGGGATTGTCTAGTTGTGGGAAAACAAGCTCAGGACTCCTACTGATTCTGCATTATGGTGAGCTGTATACTTATTTACTTCATTATATATTACAACGTAATAATAATAGAAATAAAGTGCACAATATATGTAATGTGCTTGAATCATCACAAAATCATCCCCAGTCCCCAGTCTGTGGAAACACTGTCTTCCACGAAATTGGTCCCTGATGCCAAAAAGGTTGGGGACTGCTGCTCTAGCGTGTTCCACAGAAGCAAGCTATGTTTCTGCCATTGTCCAGCTGGTACAGAAACTCTGTAATATTAAAAGTGCAATAAAAAATACAAAAATAAAAGCCCTTATTATCAAGGCTATAGGTATCAGATTTAATCAACTCCAGCTAAACATTAATATACTGCAGGCCCTAGCAATCTTCTATTACCCGGAGGCCCTCCCTGATAAAAGGGAGGAACCACGTGGTCAGATAAAGATAGTATCTAAAATCACATATCATTTGAGATTTACTTTCTTGAGAAATGTCATTATTATTATTCAAATACAAGTTAATTTTATTTAAATTTATTTAGATCAAATTTTAGATATGTGACATGAAAAATGAGAAAATTAAAGAAAAACAAGGCTGAGGGTAAACATTAATTCCTGGGGTAATTTTTCTTTTTTTTTTTCATAAAGTCTATGAAGCAGTCATGGGTACTTAGGACTGAAGATGAGAATGTCAGCTATCCACCCAAATGTGCTGTCTCCTTTCCCATAGTATTAGTATTGTAGCTGGAAATGTGTCTGCTTACCTAATGCATACCCGACACTTCGATGGAGTTAGAGATGGCCACCTGACCAAATGCTCACCAGTGCAATGTCAGAACTCTTGTGTACCACTTCTAGGTCTGGGCTTATGGCCCTTGACATGCTTCCTCCATATAAACTCAGACATGGAGAAGACCTGGCTTCTACCAAAAAGATGATGATTAACAGCCTAGGGGATGGCAGATAAATGAGAGGAAAGGAATGAGGATCCTCGAACAATGCCATGAGACAGATCTGCTTTGACCATCCAGGCTGCTCATGCTGGTGGCGATTAGAGAAAGAAATAAACTTTGTCCTTTAATCCAAATGCACGGTCAGGTCTCTTTGTTCAAATAGTTTAGCCCTCACCCTAATGAATATATCACATAACACTCCAATAAGCACAAAGTCCTCCAAAAAAGAATCTGATTTTCAAAGAAATCCTCTCCTGCTGGAGCACTATGTGAGTAAGGAAGAGTGAGAAAGCTGATGAGCATTCTAGGGGGATACAGAGCAGTGTACAACTTTAACAAAAGGGAAAAGGGCAGCTCTGAGTCCTTCAGAAGTTCGTGCAGATTTGCAGGGAAACATTTGACTAAAACAAGAAAGTAATGATTGAAGATATACTGATAGCCACAATTAAACAAATCCCAATTAAGACAAGCAGTTAAAAAAGGGAAAATTGACCTGATACAGTAAAGAGGGTAAGTCACTTGAAATTCAAGAGTTCTATCATGTTGGCTGTGTGATCTTGGATATTAACTAAACTCACTGTGGCCTTTGTTTCTTCATCTGTAAAAATGACAGATTTTGATGGAATGGACTTTTGAAAAGAATATAACCTTGTGGAGCTTAGAATATGTTAATTAGCAAACAAATGCCTATTCAAATAACATATCCCCTAAGTCTTAATATTTTTTGGTAAACTTGGATTTTTACATATGTTTATAAGTATATATCTATATCAAAGAACATTAGCATAGCTTTCAATTATATGAAGAATACTAGTAAAAAAATTACACTTAAATACAGTACTGAATACCAGCTAGAACAATCAATGTCAAAATCCCGATCCTTAGAATACCACAGGAGCTCAAACTTCCAAGAAAAACATTAAAACCATCTTTGCCTTTAAGCTTTCTGTCAGTCTAGACTGGTCTCCTGAATCTTCATAAACAGTATTAGCCTATGGTCCTCAAAAACAGAGATGAGGCCGTTGACTTGTTAATTATACTGATTATATACATTTAAACCTGTGGATAGGTTTTCCAGACTTCTGAATGTATACAGTTAACATAAAGCAGTCCTCACTCTAATTTTTAAAACTCAAACTAAACCTACTTTATTAGAACTGACGCATGATCACTACTATAGCTAAAACCTTAATGAAAATCTGTCAATTGCAAGCACTAGACAAACTGCCAAATTAAACATGATCTTCCCCTTCAAAATCCTCCCCATGATTTATACACCAATTCTTGCCAAAGGATCACAGTTTTAAAAGCCTAACAGCAGCCCAAGGCTCACTTGGGTGATAGTTAAAATCTGAACTTTTAAAACAGCCTTTGCAAGACAGTTAAGTTCACTGTGAAGAGCTGAAGTAATAGTAACGCTATGGTGATGTCAATGTTAATTCACAATTTAAAAATGAAATGTCAAAAGAAACCAAGAATCATTTGGAAAGGATGAATCACTAAGTAATATTTGCATTAATTGTAAAAGCAGGTTTTATTTCTAAAATGTTGAAATACCAACTAAGCCTCTGGAACTAAAGAATTAGAAAAGACCAGGGAAAACCCCTTCTACCTCCCTGTTCCCCCAGCCCTTCCCCTCACTTTCCCTTGCTCAGTTCTTTGCTTTTGAGGAAGGACCTTGAAGCCAAAAGGGCGATAGTAAGTTTCCGGGGGAGAAGATGGGACTAATCTCTGCATCTCTTTTCCCAATAGTGAGGTTTTTAGGAAGATTTTCACACCACGGAAAAAGAAATAGAAAGTGTAGCTAGCCAGCAACAAATAAAATAGCCAGTGAATTGCTTGTATTTTTCACATGAAAAACATAATGTTACAACTAGCTTAGTCCTGAACGTGTGATGAGTTCTATAAAATGCCTAATGGGTTATTTTCTGAACCTCTGTGACAATGCCCCCTCTAATACCAAAGTGTAGCACCAGCTTCTTGGTGAAGGCTGTAGGACTGAGTGGATTAACTTGAAAGCCACAGAATTGAGCCATTAAGGATGGAGTTGGGAGCATGCCTGTCCTTGTAACTGGGGAAACTTTCTAGGATCAGAGATATTCACACTTTTGACTACGACCTACTGTAAGAAAATATATTCTTTCTATTCCACAGGATGTCATTTAAAAAAAATAAAACCGTTTCAAATTCATTTAAATGATTTGCAGTTTGAAAAAATAAAATTTTAGGTGCCATCCAGAGAGTACAGTTGGGAATCAGAGAGAAGTGGCTCTACTTTCAATATTATATTCAGCCACAATAGACACCACTTAGGTGTGATTTTAATCTCTCATGTTGGATAGCAATGAGGATGAAACTACAAGAAAAGGGGTGGCTTTTCATCATTTCTCTGCTGGCTAATAAACTGATAAAGAATGTGAGGAAGGCTTTTCCACAGAGGAATTTTCTGGAGAAAACAAAATACTTTGCATAAAATGTGAAACACTCAAATGAGAGTATCTTTTGATTCTGCAATTCTACCTCAGGAATTTGTACTTAAAAATTATCCGAGCAAGTGTGTAAAAAAATAAGTACCAGGATATTCACTGCAGCAAGTAACTGGAAATAATCTGTATGTCCTTTGATAACAGATTGTTTAATTATAATTATCCACATTTATAAGTTAAATATTATGCAACTGTTAAAAATAATAATACAGTATACAGTATAATCTGTATACAGTAACTGGAAACTTTTACTCAGTAAGTTATATGTTTCTATATTGTAATTGTCTAACTGAATTATGTAATTAGAAATATATATTTAAATAGGAAAAAGGAGAAATTTAAACCTCTCCTGAATTTAAGGTTTAACTCTGACATCTTTAACAATTAATGACATACAGTGAATAAAACATGATAAATGAGCCAAAAACTTCTAAGCACTACTGAAATATTCATAAGAAATACAATAGAAAAATTTCAACTTTAAAAAGAGCTGCTGATTGACAACTTTCTGATATTGGCTTAGTGGTGATGAAATAAAAGTTGATGGTGGCTTAGTTACTTTTTTTTCAGAAGAGCTGATTTCTGAAAGTTTTTAAAAAGGAATCAATATTTGTGCACCACAACATTTAGATTTACATAAACTAATTTTCCATGTTTTAAAGCTCCTCCTTCCATTTCCACATCCATGTTTCATTTGGGTGCAATGTGATCAATTAACATGTAGAATAGCTACCTGATAAACACAAATACATTGTGCTTGGAGCTGGTAAAGATAAGGTCCCTGTTTACAATGGAATGTCAATCCAGTAGTGATGGCAGACACATATACAACATTCAGCTAGTGAGTTCATACACAGCATATTAACACCGAGAATAATACACAGCAAATGTTAGCCATTTTATTAGACGGCATAATAAGCAATATGTTTGTGGTAAATTATAGAAGGAGGAAGATAGACAGCAAAAGCTTTAGACATTCTGAGAAGACTCAAGTATTTTGTTTCCCATTTTACATTTATGGGTCTCTAAGGTGGCTAGCTATGTGTCACTGCTAGATAAACTGTTTGCATTTTGCCCCCAGGGGTCATTTGGCAACATTTGAAGACATTTTTGCCTGTCACAGCTAGATGGGTGGTCCTACTGGCATCTAGTGTATAAAGGCTAGAGATGCTGCTACAAACCCTATACTGCACAGGACAGCCCCTCACAATAAAGCATTACGCAACCCTAAATATCAATAATGCTGAGCATGAGAAACCCTAACGAACATCATCACATCCTGACAGTGCTTTGGTTCACATGGAGAAAGAAGTAAACTTTACTGACTACCTCATGGGTAAAGAACTGTAGCTAGAACTTCACATATTTCTCTTAATTCTCACATCAATCCTGAGAATCAATGTCCCAGATAAGACACCGAAGCTGAAGGAGAGTAAGCCATTTGCTCAGGTTCATACAGTAACGCTGGCTAATCTGACCCCATAGTCTCTGGCTCTTTCAGTTGTTTAGGAGGCAGAAGTGGTTTTCCTCTTTGGCATATAACATTATTTATTTTAATATCGCATCTTTGCTTCAGGTCTCCCAAGTTTTCTGGTTAGAGCTAGTCTACCCATAGCACAGCCTGAAAAGCAGAATAGGATTCCGATGATACACAAAATGAGTTCTTCACAAGGCAATCACCTATGAGGATAAAAATACCAAACAATGTTAACTCAAGTGATAGTTCTTTTTTTAAAAAAATATTTTCTTTGGTCAATCTCAAAAGACAGGAGAATAAAGAGATTCTCCCTGAACAATGTCCATATTCACTGATGGTATGATAAAAGTATATATACAATTATAATATTATACATAATTATATACATATACTTACATATTAAAACTATGCATTTTATATATACCTTATATATATTTTATATATTATATACGTATATACTTATATATTAATTATATCAAATGTATATTATAATTTAAAACTACAGTATACTGAAATACTACATGAATATTTTCCTTCCTTAATTTAGTCATTCACCTAAAAATATTTATGACTACTATGTCAACACCAAAGTGCGCAAGAGTGATGTAGTTCCTGTACTCACACAACTTACAGTTGTGGTAGATTGAAAACAATGACCACACATTTTTTTATGTGCCACTCAACAAGAGGAAACATTTATTTCTCTGTGCTTTGAGTCTTAGCAGACCTATGGACATGCTCTGACCAACAGGAACAGGTAGAAGCGCAAGTTCTAAACCCAGCTTTTAAGAGGCCTTGCAATGATCATTCTCTTTCTTGGAACATTGTTACCATGACAACAAGCCTGCCCCAGCCCCTGGAAAAGTAAAGACCATGTGGAGCAGAGAGAGGCAGCCCTAGCTGAGGCTCGGTAGCACCAGTTGGAGTAGCCAAAACAACTTCAGACAAACAGTAGTAGGACACCAGCTGAGTAGCTACAAACAGCACCAGTCAACTAGCCAAAAAACCTTAGAGATTAGCCAAAGCAGGCCAGGCCAGATGACCTAGGCAGCCCACAGAATTGGAAGAAATAATCAGTATTTGTCTTTTAATTTTCTTTGTGGTGATTTTTTTATGCCACAAAAGCAAACTAATGCAACAGTTTAGGAAGTAGGAAGGCAAACAGGCAAAAACAATGAAATATAGTATGTGTCATGGGAAATGGAGTGTATGTGGGGTATGGGTTAATTATCTTGGTAATTCAGTAATCACACTTTGTTAGAGTTCTAGTCAGAGCCCACTTTTTTACTCTATTGGTTTACTCAATTCCCAACTGAACAAAAGAGGCAAGTATAGTATACAAAACACTGTGGTGTATACAGAAAATTAAAACTGTTAAAAACTGTTGCACTTTCAGAGTGCAAATATTAATAAATCACCATTAGCTTTAAGCAGTGATACCTTTATGAAACAAGTTAATGTTTTAAATCCCTTCACCTGTCTATCTAAAACCAATTTCATCATTCCTGCTGCAGTGAGCCCCATTCTTGACTTTCCAATTTCTGCCAATATATCATTCTCACACATGTCTAGTCAATAACCAATTTCTGCTGATTATTTTCTTCATGTTGTCTCTTGGATCTGCTCCCTTCTTTCCAACATCCTAGGAGAGACCTTTATTGCCTCACCCCTGAATGACAGTAATAGGCTCTGCACTGTTCTCCCTCACTGCAGGGTTTCTTCCTCTTTAAGTATCTTTCACATTATATATTACTTATAAGATAAAGTTCAAAGACTTCAAACACTCAGCACATACATTATTATATTAAATCGTATTATAAGCATCAACTACTATTATGTCCCAATCAAAACTCCCTATGATAGACAGATTAATCATTCAAAATGTCTTGCTCATTTCCTTCTTGTACATTTGTTCACAGTATGCCCTGCATCCTGAAATGCCATCTTTTCTACCTCAATAGCACCCACTCTTTAAGGCTCTAGTTAAATCCAGTCTCTGCCAAGAAATCCTATATTTTTCCCATAACCTACAGCTCTGTAGTCACATAATATCTATAACACTTATATATACTGGTGATTTAACACTAGACAGCACAGTTTTACTGCAATCTAACTTTATCTGTACATTTATAATCTTCTCAAATGGACAGAACTGCCTAAAAAGTAGAGATGGGAGTTTTGCTTTTTTGTACTGCCAAATTGGAAGACACTGTTTTGTTTTGTTTTGTTTTTTAAAAAAAATACTGCATTAATTTTAAGAAGCACTGTAATTTCAATTTTGTCAGAATGTCAAATTCTGGTTTTAGTTATCACAGATTAACAGTTATCTGAACTTCCCACCTTGCTATACTCAATTGTGAAGCCATACAAAATACCTAAAGATGTAATTGAAGACACTGGACATCATAGGGCTAGTACATTATAAGGTGCTTTAGGTAAATTCTAAATTCGCCCTCACTTTTTGACTGATGATGCTTTCCAAATCATGACTCAGGGAGAGCCTAAAGAGATAACAGCAATGGGCAGAATATCACAAAGAAAGGCTTTAAACAAAAAGCAAGAGCCTCAGAAATCTACATAGGGGTCAGCTCTGGTCACTGGCCAAATACTAAGCTGTGATACTGTAGGACGAGACCCTGTAAACCTAACAGAAAACAGTTTCTGGCCATCTAAGAGCTAAATGGAAATTCCAGACATCATATAGTGCTGAGAGACACTGAAGTTGTAATGATCTAGGGTGGAAATACATCACTGAACACTATGAGCATTCAGTTGTGATTTCAGAAAGACCACACGAAGGGAGTTAGAAACATCCTAAAATAAGGGCTACTCTAAACCTATCTTAGTAAAACCAGCTGATTCACCAGTAAATTCACTGCTTGTTACAACAAAACTCAACACGTTTTAAAGGAAGACAAAAATCCCAAACTCTCTGCAATGGAATATCCACAATGTACAATAAAACATAATGAAGCCTGCAAAGAAATAGGAAAATAAGACTGAGAAAAAAAATGACACGAATGACGAAATTAGCAACCAATGACATTAAAATGGCTAATAGCATATGGTCAATAATGTAAAGGAAAAGATGAAGATAATGAGCGAACAGATAGGCGATATCAGCAAAGAATGCACACCTTTCTTTAAAAAAAAGAACAGAAATTTTAGAACTGAAATGAAATTTCACTAGATGGACTTAGCATATTTAACATTATAAAAGAAAATGCCAATAGACTAGAAGAAAGGCTAATAAAAACTCTCCAAACTGAATCACAGAGAAAAAAAGAGGCAGAAAGAAGTGAACACAGCTTCAGTGACCTACAGGACAATATTAAGCAGTCTTACATATTTGTAACATGGAATCCCAGAAAGAGAAAAAAGACAGAAAAGATATTAAAAAAAATACCAGTTGAGAATTTTTCCAATTTTGATTTTTTTAAAAGTCAACCCACAGATCCAAGAATCTCAAAGATCTCTACGCTGGATAAAAACAAATAAAACCATGATTAGGCATATTACAGCCAAATTGTTAAAAACTAATGCTAGAGGAAAAAAAAATCCCAAAACAGCAAAGTACAAGAAAGGACATATTATATATGGGGGAACAATGATAAGCATGATAAGCATGATGTTTCTGATGATCATTAGTCACAGTACAAGCTAGAAGGCATTGTAAAGGCACTTTTACAGTGATAAAAGAAAAAAAAAAGATTGGTCCAGAATACTCAGCAAATATACCTTTTAAAAATAAAGGTGAAATTGACATTTTCAAGTAAACAAGAGCTGAGTATTCATCACCAGCAGATCTTCTAAAAGACATGCTAAAAAAACTTCTTCATGCTGAAGGGAAATGATAGAAAGTTGGACCTTTATGAAAGAATAAAAAGCATCAATAATGATAAATATGTGAGTAAGCACAATACTTTGATTTCTTCTATCTTAATTTCCTAAACAGACAATTGACTCTTCACAGCAAAACAAGACAATATATTTTGGAGTTTATAACATACAAAGTAAAATGTATAACAACAATAGCACAGAAGGATAAACAGAAGTATAACACTGTCAAGTTCTCACATTAATTAATTATAGACTCAAAGATGCATATGGTAATAAATAAATATGTTTCTAAAGTGGTAAAGTAACCACTTTAGAAAATAACCAATGAAGGAGATAAAATGGAATTTAAAACACTAAACTTGATTTATTCAAAGGATGGCAGAAAAGGAGAAAAAAAAAAAGAATAAAGAACAGATAGCACAAATAGATAATTAATTACCAAGATGAGAGACTTAAAACTCAACGTACCAGTAACAATATTTCATGGAACTGGAGTAAACTCATCCAGAAGATAGAGATGATCAGATTGGATTTTTAAAAAGCAAGATTCAAGTATATGCTTTTCATAAGAATTGTACTTTGATATTAAAGACACAGATAGTTAAAATGTATGAAGATGGCACACTGGGCTAGTTATATCATACAAATGCTAAATACAAGAAAAGCAGGCTATATTCTAAAATATCAGATAAAGTAGACTTCAAGAGAACAAATATTACTAGGGACAAAGAGGAACACTGCAAGAATGAATCAAAGGGCCAACTCATCAAAGAAAAGCAACGATCTTGTTGTGTATGCACCTATTAACAAAGCTTCAAAATATATGAAGCAAAAAGTGGAAGAACTAATGGAAAAAATGACAAATCCACAATTACAGTTAAGATTTTTAACATTCCTCTCTCAGTAATTGATAAAAGCAAAGCAACAGAACGTCAGGAAATGTCTTAGTCTGTCAGTGCTGCTGTAATAGAATAGCTGAGACTGAGTAATTTATAAACAGCCCAAGTTTATTTCTCACAGTTCTGGAGACGGGAAGTCCAAGATGAAGGCACCAGCATTTGGTGTCTGGTGAGGGATGCATCCCCTAGAGGGGAGGAATGCCGTGTCCGCACAGGGCAGAGGGCGGAAAGGCAACAGGAGACAAATTTCCTCCGGCAAGCCCTTTTAAAAGGGCATGTAATCCCATCACTTCTTATAGGCTCTACCTCTTCCTACTGTCACATTGATGATTCTATTTCAACACCGGAATTTGGTGGGAACACATTCATACCATAGTAGGAAAGATATAGAAAGCTTAGGAACAAAACTGTCAATCAAAAGAACCTAGTGTACGTCTACAACAACCCCACTGAATGATTTTAGAGTCCACATTACTATTATTATTATTATTATTATATTATTTGAGACGGAGTCTCGCTCTGTCGCCCAGGCTGGAGTGCAGTGGCACCATCTCGGCTCACTGCAAGCTCCGCCTCCCGGGTTCATGCTATTCTCCTGCCTCAGCCTCCTGAGTAGCTGGGACTACAGGCGCCTACCACAACACCTGGCTAATTTTTTGTATTTTTTTAGTAGAGATGGGGTTTCACCGTGTTAGCCAGGATGGTCTCGATTTCCTGACCTCGTGATCCGCCTGCCTCGGCCTCCCAAAGTGCTGGGATTACAGGCCTGAGCCACCGCGCCCGGCCCAGAGTCCACATTATTTTTAAGTACACATGGAATAGTCACGAAGATAGATCACATCCCTGGCCATAAAATAAGTCTCAATAAATTTCAAAGAATTGAAAGCATGCAGAGTATGTTATCTAAATACGGTAGAATTAAGCCGGGCGCGGTGGCTCAAGCCTGTAATCCCAGCACTTTGGGAGGCCGAGACGGGCGGATCACGAGGTCAGGAGATCGAGACCATCCTGGCTAACACGGTGAAACCCCGTCTCTACTAAAAATACAAAAAATTAGCCGGGCGAGGTGGCGGACGCCTGTGGTCCCAGCTACTCAGGAGGCTGAGGCGGGAGAATGGCGTAAACCCAGGAGGCAGAGGTTGCAGTGAGCTGAGATCCAGCCACTGCACTCCAGCCAGGGTGACAGAGCAAGACTCCGTCTCAAAAAAAAAAAAAAAAAAAAAAA